>NC_056745.1:1182323233-1182498233 GCF_019279795.1 Protopterus annectens
AAAACACGCCGGCAGGCAACCTAAGCAAAAATATGACAGATCCACATGAATGGAAGTTGCATCCTCAAGTTTTCGCAAAGATAATTCAGGCATGGGGACAGCCAGACATAGATCTCTTTGCTACCCACAGAAATTACCAACTGAAAAAATTTTGCTCAAGGACCTATCATCCACAGGCCTGGAAAGTGGACGCACTTTCTTTCAATTGGACAACATTGACAGTCTATGCCTTTCCACCTCTTCCTCTGCTGCCCAAAGTTCTAGTAAAAGCCAGAGCAGAGAGGCCAAAGATGATTCACATTGCTCCAGACTGGCCAAGACAACACTGGTATCCACTCCTGAAGGGCCTGACGCATTCCCCACCATGGATCCTGCCTCTAGTGCCTCTTCTGTTGACCCAGCACAACTTCAAAACTCTTCACAGTCAGCTGAAAACCCTCAATCTAGCCGCATGGAGGATTCCTTGATTTCCCAACAGACCCTCCTCTCCAAGGAGGTGCAGGATGTCATCTTGGAGGCCAGAAGACTTCTACTAGAAAAGCCTACTCCGCCAAATGGAAACGGTTTTGTGCCTGGAATCAGAAAAAGGGCCAGAATCCTTGGGTACTAAATTTACCTCAAATATTACAGTACCTAGCTGAGATGTTAAACAGTGGACTTTCCTTCTCCTCCATCAAGATCCATGCTCCAGCCCTTTCTGCACAATACAACACTGATCCTCCTTTATTCTCTCATTCTCTCTTAAGACAGTTCCTCAGAGGGGCTAAGAATATAAAACCCCCAAGGAAACCACCAGTACCTGCTTGGGACCTCAACTTCATTTTAGAAAAACTGACCCTGCCTCCATTTGAGCCAGCTGCTTCAACAGAACTGCAATATTTGTCATGGAAAACAGCCTTCCTTCTGGCTAGCACCTCAGCACACAGGGTTTCGGAACTACAGGCCCTCATGGCTGTGCAACCTTTCATCATTTTCCTTCAGGACAGAGTTTCCTTACAAACCAACCCTTCCTTTATGCCAAAGGTAGTATCCAGTGTAGCCTTGAATCAGACTATCCACTTACCTACCTTTTATCCTAACCCACAAAACAAAGGGAAAAGACTACTACATTCCTTGGACATTCACAGACAACTTCGTCATTATTTGGACAGGACAAAGCCATTCAGAAAATCAGATCAACTCTTTCTGTCCTATGCTACAGGTGCTCAAGGAAAGGCTATCTCCAAACAGACAATCTCAAAAAGCCCACTGCATACACTTTTGTTACTCATTTCATGGAAAAACTGTACCTACAAGCATCAGATCTCACTCCACAAGGGCCACAGCTACCTCTGCAGCTTTCCTCAGGGGGGTTCATTTTGGAAGCAGCCACTTGGAGTTCTGTGCACACTTTCTCCAAGCACTGTCACCTTCCACTTTACTCTAAATCTTGAGCAGGATTTGCCACAGCAATCTTGCAGGGCATCCTTGCTCCTCCTAGTTCCACTTAGTGCCTGCCACCCCTCTTTAGCTTTGGGATTCTACCCATCTGTTATGACTGCAGCTGTATGCACGATGAACATAGTACAGTTTTGTACCTACCATAAATGTAGATGTTCGAGTGCTAATACAGCTGCAGTCCAGGTTTCCCTCCTTCCATCCCCTCTTGGGACAGGCGTTATGACAAACACGTCCTCATACAACCTGATTGGGGTATTCTTTTATGGTGTATTTGCTTGCAAACTACTGTTTTTTGATTATATTACATTGCATTATTGCATAAGTTTATGTTTTGCCTTCCTTCTGGGGGCACCTGACATCTGGGACAAGAAAAACTGAAGAAAATGGCGTTGGCTGGTTCTTCTATACCCCTGCCGCACTGACGTCAGGGAAGAAGTGACGACAACCGACGCCGGACCTAGACTTTGGAATTCGGCCGACCGAGGACCCGCCTGACGGCAGGATAACCCATCTGTTATGACTGCAGCTGTATTAGCACTCGAGCATCTACATTTATGGTAGGTACAAAACTGTACTTTCTGGCTGCTTATCTTGCTAGACTTGGAGTATCTTGTACAAGTGCATGTCATTTTTTTCCATACAACTTGTTTCCTAGGAACAGAATATTGTTTTAGTTTACATACTTCACTAACTTCATTTTTAGGTTGTGGGATGTTCATCGTGTTTCACTGTTGCAGTCATTACACTTGGGTTATCCTGCTGGCATGCTACCCGCAGTCGGCCTGAATTCCAAAGTCCTGGTCCAGCATCGGTTGCTGTCGCCTCTTCCCAGACGTCAGTGCACCAGGGGTATATAAGATGCAGCCAACGCCATTTTCTTCAGTCTTTCTTGCCGCACGGTGTCCGAAGCAAAAGCAGTTCGCAAGTGCCGGTCGGCCAACTCTTGAGATTTTTGAAATTGAATTTCAGATCCGAAGTCTTCAATAAAGCTAAGTACCCCGTTGGGGAAACTTTTTCTTGCTCCAGACCGATGTCAGTAAAAGTTAACAATTGTATTTCTTGTGGGAAGCAAATACCTCATAAGGACTTTCATTCTTACTGCATTCCTTGCCTAGGCCCTGACCACGACGTTGCTAGTTGTCAGTTTTGTGCTAGATTCAACCAACGCACTATTAAGCGTCTGTTTGACTTTGCTTTACATTACTTTGGCCGAAGGTTTAACTATATAATGCCGTTGGAACAACCGATGACCGGTGTCCATAAAAAGCGCATGGACAAAGAAAAAGGCATCCGAGGTCCAAAACCGATGACAAAGCCTCTTCTAGGCCAGTCGCCGGTTCGCTGGTTTTCAGTGAGGCGCTTTCGCAGCCCCTGACACCCGCTACCTCAGAGCCACAGGCCGCCTCCGACTCCCACATGGAGACAGCTAGGCCTCTGGAAACTCATTGGGCCTACGGAAACAATTCCCTCAGATAGGTCCGGAACCGCTGAGCAGGCATCGGCTTCTGAGGGTGTCTTCAGACCTACACAGCTTACTATCAAGACCACTTCAGCAAAGGCAAAGTCTAAAACACCTTTAAAGACAAAGGACAAGTACAGCATTCTCCTGGACAGTCATCCATGCCAAAGAAACAGATGCTCAAAATGGCCGAGGACCTAATTACATTGATCAGGGGTTCCCATCCCCCTCCTGATAAAAGGCCTAGGCAAGACACTGATTATGACTCCTCTGACCAGGTTTCTATTTTTTCTGATTCTTCTTCAGAACAGGGATATTCTCTTCCTCCCTTTGAGGACTCTGATGCTGAAGAATCTATCCCTTCAGCTTCTCCTCCTGAGGACTACTCTTTTGGGGAAACCCTGCATACCATGAGGGAACATTTCCATTGGGAGAGCCAGGATTATTCAGAATCCAAGAAAAGGCTCAGAGATTTTCTTTTATTGCCTCAGCACAGGCCTGTTGCTATCCCCCCTGTACTAGATGTTGTAGATGATGTTTTTTCTGAATCCAGTTTGACTCCTGATTCTTTACCCCCTGCACCAGTTAAGCCAGATAGGTACTACAGGGTTCCAGATTCTCATAAATTTCTTTATAAAAACCTTGTTGCTGATCCAGAAACTATTTCTCAGGGTCCCAAAGGGGTCAAGGCTTCCACTGCAAAAAACCCTGTTCCCTCTGATAGGGATTCTAGAGCACTGGACAGATGGAGGAAGAAAGTTTACACTTCTGCTACTTTGGCTGTAAGGACTTTAAACTGCCAGTTTCACATGCTTAAATATCAACAATACTTAATGTTTTTGCTAAAACAGAAAATGCTAACAAGCCCTGAACGTCTTGAGAACAAGGAGATGCAGGATTTATTGCATGCAGCTGAACAAGTGGGAAAGCATACTTTGCAATGTGGTTTTGATTCATTAGACATCTTGCAGAGCCGCAGTTACAGGTTTTGTCATTCGAAGGCATGCTTGGTTAAAAGAACAGAGTTTACCTGATCATGTTAAAGCAAAATTATTGGATGCTCCATTTCAGCATGATACTTTGTTTGGTGTTAAGGCAGAAGAGGTGTTAAAGAAAATGGAGGATAAAGCAAAGTCAGTGCAGACAGTAAAGGATTTCTTACAGGTTCAGCCACCTAGATTTAGCAGGAACTGGCCTTCTAAAAATTCGTCCTTTCCAGTGTCAGACAGGCCACAAAGAGGCAGATACAGATGCCCAAGAGGCAGATCTCAGCCCCAAGGCTCATACAGACCTAAACAATGGGGTGCTTCAGCCCCCAAAGGTGGAGAAGACAAATCACAACCTTATAGGAAACAGTCCCAATGACTTTTTCTCTGCAATTACCAAGCACTTACCTTTTGCCAGCCCCCTTGGGAGGAAAACTAGCACTTTTCTCACAAAACTGGCACATGATCACCCAGGACAAATGGGTTCTGAATATTGTTTCTCAGGGTTGCAGGTTCCACTTTCACACCCTACCAAGGTCAAAAGGTATGCCAGACCTGCCACACAACCAATGGGCAGAGGCACAAAAACAAATTTCTGCTCTCATGAACATGAGAGCTATTCAAAAAGTACCACAGCAAGAGCAGGGGCAAGGATTTTACTCAAGACTTTTCTTGGTACCCAGAAAGGACAAAGCCTGGAGACCAATACTGGACCTGTCTATTCTAAATGCTTTCCTGGACGTTCCAAAATTCAAAATGTTGACACTGCAGCAACTTCTACCCATGCTTGGCAAGAAGGCTTGGCTAGTTACTTTGGACCTCAAAGAGGCATACCTGCATGTCCCAATCAGACAATCGTGCAGAAGATACCTCAGATTCATAGCTGGCTCAATGCATTACCAATTCTCTGCACTGCCCTTTGGCTTATCTACTGAGCCCAGGGTCTTCACAAAATGCCTGGCACCAGTAATTGCAGTTTGCAGACAAAATGCCTGGCACCAGTAATTGCAGTTTGCAGACAAAAAGGAATTCAAATATATCCCTACTTGGATGACTGCCTTATTCAAGTAGAGAGCAAGGACATTCTACTAACGCATCTGGCGTTTGTAAAAAGATTACTAATTTGCCTAGGGTACACAGTAAACGAAAAGAAATCAAAACTAGTGCCCTCTCAAGAGATAATATTACTGGGTGCAAGCTTAAATACAACTGCCCAGATGGCTTATCTCACGCCAGACAAGCAAAGGCAAGTGACTCATTACTTTCAAATGATGGCAACAAAGACCCAGTTACCTGCAAGAAAAATGCTGCAGGCGTTGGGCTTCATGGCATCCTGCATCCTGCTAATTCCATATGCAAGACTGCATATGAGGAAGCTACAACGGTATCTAAAAAGTGTTTGGACTCAACATTGCCACAGCCTGGAAACAATAATAACTCTTATCCCCTGCCTGCAACAGGAGTTTCGATGGTGGGCACTAGCCTGTCACCACAACAAGGGACAGCCTTTCATTTTACCCACAGCCAGGCAGACACTAGATGCATCAGATTATGCCTGGGGGGCACACATGCAGGAAAATGTATTCAGGGCACGTGGCCCATGGACCAAATGCATCTTCATATCAAACAAAAAGAGATGCTAGCTGTACAGAATGCCCTGACAGCCTTCAAGGATCTACTACATCCAGGACAACTATTGCTAAAGACGGACAATACTACAGTTATGTGGTACATAAACAAGCAAGGGGGCACGCATTCCTACCCCCTCTGCAGGCAAGCCATGACTTTGTGGAACACAGCACTGACTTATCAAGTACATCTGCAGGCACAATTCCTGCCAGGAAAGAAAAATACTCTGGCAGACGAATTAAACAGAAATCTCATGGACCCTCATGAGTGGAAACTAGATCCACAGGTCTTCAGCATGATAACAAGGAAATGGTGATGCCCAGACATAGATCTTTTTGCCTCCCCTCAAAACTGCCAACTACAGAGATTCTGCACAAGGACTTAGAGCATAGTGGATGCTCTATCATTCAGCTGGAAAACCCTAATAGTTTATGCCTTTCCACCACTGCCTCTCCTCCCCAAGGTACTCCTAAAAGTCAGACAAGAGAAGCCAAAAATGATTCTGATTGCCCCAGACTGGCCATGCCAGCAGTGGTGCCCAATCCTAAAAAACTTGTCTCAAGGCCCAGCCTGGACTTTACCTCAAATTCCTCATCTTCTGACTCAACAAAACAATCAGATCCTTTACAGCCAGCTCTGAACCTTAAATCTGGCTGCATGGCAAATAATATAGCCACTCAGAACACACCTCTCTCTAAAGCTGTTATGGATGTCATTTTAGAAGCCAGGAGGCCCAGCACCAGGAAATCTTATGCAGAAAAATGGAAGAGATTCTGTGCTTGGAACCAGTCACAAGGACTTGAACCACTTGTTCCGAATATTCCTCAAATTGTACAATACCTAACTGAGATGCTGGACAAAGTCCTATCCTTCTCATCAATTAAAATCCATGCCTCTGCCATTTCAGCTCATTACAATACGGAACATCCTATTTTCTCACATCCACTGCTAAGACAGTACTTCAGAGGGGCAAAAAACATAAGACCCCCAAGGAGAGCACCGATACCTACATGGGACCTCAACTTTGTCTTGGAAAAGCTCACACTGCCTCCTTTTGAGCCAGCCAAAACAGCTGATATAAAATTCTTATCATGGAAAACTGCTCTGCTCCTAGCAATAACTTCAGCAAGAAGAGTCTCAGAGTTACAGGCATTAATGGCAATGGAACCTATTATCATTTTTCATCCGGACAGGGTTTTTCTAAGGACAAACCCAACATTTATGCCAAAGGTAGTATCCATTGTGGCTCTTAACCAAACCATTCATTTGCCAACATTTTATCCAAATCCCCAGAATAAAAGGGAGAGACTTCTGCACTCTTTGGACATACACAGGCAGCTACACTTCTACTTGGACAAAACAAAAGCTTTCAGAAAAACTGAGCAACTGTTTGTAGCATATGCTGCAGGATCACAAGGAAAGGCTATTTCAAAACAGACTATTTCAAAATGGATAGGACACTGCATTAGTTTCTGCTATGCACAGCATGGCAAATCAGTGCCTAAGAATATTAGGCCACATTCTACCAGGGCAGCAGCCACATCAGCAGCTTTTCTCAGAGGAGTACCAACCAAAGACATTTTAGAAGCTGCAACCTGGCGCTCAGTGCACATTTTCACCAAGCACTGCCACTTACCTCTCTACTCTAAATCCAGAGCAGGCTTTGCCACTGCAGTTCTGCAGGGCCTCATAGCCACTCCGAATCCTATTTAGACCCAGCCTCCCTACCTCAGCTTTGGGATTCAACCCAAGTGTAATGACTGCAACAGTGAAACATGATGAACATAGTACAGTTGTGTACCTACCATAAATGTAGATGTTCAAGTGTATTCACTGTTGCAGTCCAGGTTACCCTCCCTTCATCCCCCTTTCTTTGCTGGGACTTATCTATACTTCTCTATCCTATACAACCTATGTGGTGTGTCTGCTTGTAGATGAAGGTATTGTTTTATTTTAGTGTATGTTTTTATAAGCAATATGTGTTGCCTACCTTCTTGGGGGCACCTGATATCTGGGGCAAGAAAAACTGAAGAAAATGGCGTCGGCTACATCTTGTATACCCCTGGCGCACTGACGTCAGGGAAGAGACGACAGCAATCGACGCCGGACCGGGACTTTGGAATTCAGGCCGACTGCGGGTAGCCTGCCAGCAGGATAACCCAAGTGTAATGACTGCAACAGTGAATACACTCTAACATCTACATTTATGGTAGGTACACAACTGTACTTTTCTTGTGGGGTTTGGATTCTTACGTTGTCTTCAGTGTGCAACTCTGGGAGGCTTCTGGTGTTCCTTGCAGTAGCAGTATTTCTAATACTGCTGATGCCTTTTGGTTAGATAACTGTTGCAGTACTCTTAACTACTGTAACTTGGTCACAAAAGGCTCTCATTTCTTCTGACTTTTAGAAGTCCATACCCTTCCTCCTAGGTGCAGCAGATGTCCATCCCCTGAGATTTCAAGACAGAGTATTAAGCCAGTGTCCACTTGCTTTATCTTTGAACTCTATTGCCACAGCTTAATCCTTGTG
This sequence comes from Protopterus annectens, assembly GCF_019279795.1. Lineage (NCBI taxonomy): Eukaryota > Metazoa > Chordata > Ceratodontiformes > Protopteridae > Protopterus > Protopterus annectens. Next base: position 1,182,331,277 of record NC_056745.1, read on the forward strand.
TCTCAAATTCTAAACATTGAAAATGGTCTTCCTGACAGTTCAGCCTGCTTGTGAAACCAGGTAAGTGCCCCATTGAGAAGTCATCATCTTCTCATTTAGAATTTTGAAAGCTTAGTCTGTTATTGATTATAATATTTGGATAGAGGGATGTCAACCTATGGGCAAAAAGGGGCAAGTGCATCCATGGTAGGCAGATTTCCCACAGGGATTACCACAGCCATGGCATCTTTTGTCTAGGCCCACAGAACAATGTTCAGGAGTGTTCCATCTGTCAGTGATTTACTACTATAGAACAGACTTGGAACTTTCCATAAACCTGATTCACAATGCCCTGCTCTTAAGCTAAGATATCTGAAAGCTTTTGCATTGTGCACGAGTTCCACAGTTATCTCTGTAAGAATCCTGTGGTTTCCTATGACCTAATGGTGCAAGCTTTGAGTCTCTCAGCCTCTATTGCCAACTGTGTGACTCTCAGCAAGTCCCTTAACCAGACACCACTCCTGGGCTGAGTGTGAAAAAGGTCCATGGAGATCAGTGCTCTGCCCCAGAAAACAAATGCAAATGAACTTCCACAATGATACTCATGGATCCAGAAAAAGCATCCAAACTGTTTCCTGTTAATAACCTACTCCCATATGCCAGTGAAAGTAGGGTTTCTGACAGATTTGGAAAGAAGATGAAAATGGCTACAATCCATGCTTCAAAGCTGTTGGCTGTCAGACACTTGTGACAAACTTCAATATGGCACGCTTAGACCATCTAGGAGAAAGGGGAGCACATTAGGGATATCAAAAATAAACGGTCCACTAATGCTTTATATAAACATGTGCAAACATAATACTGCATCTTTTTGTTTTACTATTATTGACTGCATTGTTGGTACATGTAGGGACAAATTAGGATGGTGTAATATACTCAGTTTCAAGGAACGTAAATAGATTATTAAGTTAGGAGCATTGTTTCAACCTGGACTTAATGACCATTTATGAGGGACCAATGAACAGCATTTGTATGATGTATATAATTGTATGTATGCATTTATGACTATGTTTTTCTTACTGAAGAAGGCTACTATAGCCAAAACCGGTTTGGGGCAGGTAGCAGGATTTTTTTTTATCCCCTCTACCTATGCTATAATGCATTTACTTCATTAAATGGAATTTCCACACTTTCTGCTGGCTCACTTGTGTTTTGGTCGCATTTTGTGACTTATGGAGCCGTGCAGCAGCCATACGCAGCTCATATGCATTCATCTTCCCTTTTGCTGTTGGTGTTGTGTGGTTTCCCTCCATGGTTGTGGATTAGCAGCTTGTTCGTTGTTTCCATATTTTGGATGGTTTTCATCTGGTCTACGGAGGTTGATACTGTTCCAAGGTATTAACTGATTTACCCGACTGTTTTTTTACAGCACGCTTCTGGGGTTGTTCCTTTCCTCCTGATTTGAAATTGCACATTTTTCTTTATGTGGTATTGTGGACTGCTTTTACAGGACTACCCTAACTAGTGAACATCTTATTTGGTGCGAACAATATTTGGACCGATGTCCTTCAAGAATGCAACTGCAGTCCTAACATATGGGTTGTCCTGCCTCAGGCAGCCCTCGGTCGGCCGGATTCCAAAGTCTGGGTCCGGCGTCGGCTGATGTCACCTCCTCCCTGACGTCAGAGCGGCTGGAGTATAAAAGTATCAGCCGGCGCCATCTTCCTCAGTCTTTCTTACCACGTGGTGCCCGAAGCAGAAGCAGTTCCCAAGTGCCGGTCGGTCAGCTCCTGTGTTTTACGTATCCGAAGTCATCAAAAAGCTAAGTACCCCATTGGGGATCTTTTTTCTTGCCTCAGCCGATGTCAGAAAAAACTGAAAAAGTTAATAATTGTTTGTCTTGTGGTAAACAAATACCTCATAAGGACTTCCATTCTTACTGCCTCCCCTGCCTTGGCCCAGACCACGACGTCTCGGCCTGTGCCACCTGTGCTTGCTTCAATAAGCACACACTCAGGCGCTGGGCAAAGTTTGCTGAAGACTTTTTTGGCGATAAATTTTCTTATACCATGCTGTCGGAACAACCGACACCTCATATTTCCAAAAAACGGAAGGACCGGGACTGACTTTCTTGGCCCGCGTCTTCCACCGACACCACGCCAAAAACTCCCGCGAGTGCATCGGTCTCTTCTGAGGCGGTTGTTCCACCGCTCCGGACTGACGACACCGCTTTACCGATCACTCCAGCCCCGGAGCCTGCGCCGGTGCCGGTTGATTTTCCTCCAGAAACTGAAGCCCAAGATTTGCCTGAGACCATACCGGTGGACAAGGTTACTCCAGCACGTGGGGCTGCTAGGCCCCCTATGTCTATGTCTATCAAGGCCTACACACATGCTAAGGCTGCTAGCCAGGCTAAGTCTCACCTTCCTAAAGCTTTGCCTCAGCCCACTACTGATAAACAAATCATGACTTTAGCTGCCGATTTAATTTCTTTAATCAGAGGCTCCCAGGCCCATCCTGACAGAGGTTCTCAGCCACCTTCTGACAAAAGGCCCAGGGTTGAGCACACCCTTTCTTCAGATGAAACCTCTGGTGACTCTGATCACTCAGATACCCAGGAAGAGTCCTTCCAGGCCTACGAGGCCCTCCTGCTCCTGTCAAGCCAGACAGATACTGCAGGGTTCCTGAAACTCACAAACATTTTTTAAGGCCCATTCTGTTGATCTAGAAACAATTTCCCAGGGGCCCAAAGGGGTGGCCACATCCACGGCCAAAAATCCTTTACCCTCAGACAGGGAAGCTAGGGCCCTGGAGAGGTGGGGCAAAAAAGTTTATACCTCCACCACACTTGCCATGAGGGCCCTTAACTGCCTTTTTCATATGTTTCAGTATCAGGATTTCTTGATTGATGATTTACAGAAAAAGTTAGCCTCTCCTGAGCCTTTAGATAGAAAGGCCTTGCAGGATTTGGTCCATAACACTCAGCAGGTTAGCAATCATTTTCTTCAGTGTGGTTATGATGCATTGGAAGCTTCATGTAGGGCAGCTATGACAGGGGCTGTCATACGTAGGCATGCATGGTTGAAAGAACAGGCATTGCCAGATCATGTTAAAGCAAAGCTTCTAGATGCACCTCTGGAAAACACAAGCTATTTGGTGCTAATGCTCAGGATGTATTGAAATCAATTGAGGAAAAGGCTAAATCAGTGCAAACAGTCAAGGATTTCCTCCAGGATGTCCTTCAAGGATGCATCTGCAGTCCTTACAAATGGGTTGTCCTGTCGTCAGGCAGCCCCTTCGGGTCGCCGGAAATTCCAAAGTCTGGGTCTGGGGCCCGGTGTCGCACTTCACCCCCGCGTCAGCAGGCAGCGTTTATCGGGTATAAAGGCATCAGCCGACGCCATTTTCCCCAGTCTTTTGCGTGGCGCGAAGCCCAGAAGCTGTTAAGCAAGCAGTCCAGTCAGTCAGCAGAACTACTACGACTACCTACTACTGGCGAAGACTACTAAAAAAGAAGTCCTCCGTTGGGGACTCTTTCTTGGGGACTCTTTCTTCAAGGGAAACCGGCTGTGTGAAAAAACAAATACCTACAAATACCTCTAGATCTACTGTCCTACATGTATACATTGTTTAGCCCAGACTACCTGCTTGTCTAGCTAGTCTTGCCTTTGCACGCCGGTCGAGTTTGCTGACGCTTAGGCGTCGGAACAGATTGCTGAATTTATTTTTATTTTGCCTTATTTATTATGCCGTCGGATCCTCCGACGGAGAATCAAAAAAAAAATCAAAAAAGAAAAAAGCGCCCGGTTTCAGCGGTCAGCGGCCGGGTAAGCAAGTGCATGGGTTACGCAAAACCGGTTGAAGTGCGCGTTCTCCGGTTTTAACCGAACTTTCTCCTCTTTCTTCTCCTCTTACCTCAGCACCTCTAACCTCTTCATCAATTAACCTCCGAATTTCGGCTTCAGAATCGGTTTCTTCTGTTCAATTATTTCACACTCACGCCCTAGATATTTCCCTTCCTGCCTCCTGCAGCAATGTCTCCTGCAGCAGCAGTGTCTAGCAAAAAAACGCAAAAGCATAAAAGCAGAAAAGCAGCAAAAAAGCCTCCCTGCATCAGCCCCCTCCACCCCATCAGCACCCTTTCCCATAGGCTTCATTTCTTTTAGGATCTCATTTCTTCTCCTCCTCATCCCCTCCTCTCTCTCTCAGGGCCTCTCAGAGCCCTCAGAAGAGAAACCCCTGAGAGAGTATGAAAGAGACCTGAGGCAGAATGTCTGGATTCCTCTCAGGACTCAGACTCTCTCTGCTCCCTTCTATCCCTTTCTACCTCCCTGAGGAGTCCCTTCCTTCCTCCTCTCCTCCTCTCTGAGGAGGAATTCTCTTCAGGGGAAGGCCCTATGAGGGAACCTAACAATTTCAGTGGCAGGGCCTCTATTTCTCAGAAAAAGGCTTAGAACCTTTCTACATTTGCTTCATTTTACAAAATTTAGCTATCTCTCCAGTTCTTGTTCTTACTGATGCTGATGATGCTAATTTAATGATGCTTGCTGATGCTCTGATTCCTCCGGCTCCGCTACTGCTCTCCTTCGTAGGGTCGGGTCCCCTCTACAGGATCCCCGGACTATTTCCCCAGCTGTAGCCAAGGCTCCTTTTATTACTCAGTCCCTAAAGGAAAAAGAGACCCTCTCCCTGGACTAAAAAAGCACCTCTGAAGAGACTACTTCCTAGGAAACCCTCCCCTTTATTTGTGGGACTTTTCCACATTAGATCAAATGCAGAGTTATTAATATAATTACTTATTCAAAAATTTCATTAGACTGAAATATCAGAAAAAAAGTGTTAAAAAGAGTTTAATAAAGAATAAAAAAAAGGTTCAAGAAATAAGTAGCATGTCTGATAAATGTTAGCATTCTACAGGTTGGCTTTGAATCAGAGATGCTATGATTAGCTGATGGCTTTGGACATGGCGCCAGACTGAGACATGCATGGCAGAAAATGATTTACTCCAGACCCTCAGTTGCTGGGATTTTACTCCAAACTCTTCCAGGCCTATTCTAAATTCAACCGCTTTAACCACATTCCAATTTCTTCCAAATTCAAAATCCTGACCATTGTTGGGCTTCTCAAAAGCTTCTTCCAAAAAGGCAAGGAGTCTTGGCTGGTAAAAGCAGGCTCCCTGGCTGGCCAATTTCATCCTTTGCATACCTGATGAATGCAGATCGACCAATTTGCAGAAGATATATCACTTTTCTTTCATCATCATCTCTTTTTATCCTCTCAGCTGCATCCTTTGGCTTATCTATTGCGATCATTAATTTATCCCTACACTCAAATTCATTTTAAAGCTCTGGACAACAAAATCCAAATTCAAATGAAGACTTAAAACTAAAAAATACAAGCCTGCAAAGCCCCCAAAATACAGTCAATACAAAAAGAATAGCATGATTTCACTGTACAGGCTGGAAGTTCTGGGAGGCTGATTCCATCAAAAAAAACAACCTTTCTAAAAACACAAAGGGAAGTGCAGCAAAAAAAGAACCACTCATTCAGAAAAAATTGGCAAAAACACTGCAGAAAGAAAAACAAACTGGAACCATAGAAACTGCAAGAAAAGGTGCAAAAAAAAGTGCTACAAGCCCTAGGCTGCTGCAAGCTACAGTGGTACCTGGCAAATTGCATAATACAACACAAGCATGCATGCCTGCATGCAAATGAGAAAGCTACAGTGCAAAATAAAGACAAACCTTCCCAACCACAGGCCGCCCACAAAAACCCACACTCCAAGGCAGGTCTGCAACAAGAGCACTTCCTATGGCAGCACATGCCACCAAATCAAACATTCTGCAACAGTTCTGCAACAGTCAACAAAGACATATGGCACTCAGATGCTGGACAGACCTACATTGGCAAGGGGGATGCAGCAGAAAATGTGCACAGGAAAGGCATGTAGACTCCAAGGCATCACAACACCAAGACCTTTCTCCAAGAAGGCAAAGTGATGATAAGGACCAACACAGTTCAGACCATCAACATCCAAGAAGGTCAGTTGATGCTAGGCACACACAACACCACAGTTATGTGGTACATCACACTGGACTGGAGCACACAATTCATATCCTTCACATGGACCATGGGAATGGACTCCAAAGGAATGAATGGCTCATAGCTAGCACATTATACCAGCAGAAGAAAGGATGGAATGGGCATGGATGCTGCATCAAGCTATCACAAGAACACATGGAGAGACAGCTTGGATGCTTTTCCATCCCACCATCACAAGAGAATCATTCATTACAGCAGATAGACTTGTTTGCATCCCACTCCCCTTTCTTTCATTGGACTGGATCACCAGCGTACCACCCACTTGCTCGGGAGGTGGACTCCCCATCTTTCAGTTGGAACTTTGGTGCTTCAAAAGGATCAAGAGGAACATCCGAGGATCATTCTGATAGCTCCAGACTGGCCAAGACAACAAAGATATCCATTGCCCAGGAGCATGTCCTGGGCACCTAGGTGGCTGGCTGAGGAGACACCATCATTGCCAATGAGCAACACTGTGAACAACATCCTGATCCAATTAAAACTGCTTGAGCTGCATGCAAGAACATGAATAACATCATGCATCCAAATAAATAAACTGAAGACTCTGCAAAGGGGCAAAATGGACAAAAAGAAACCAACAAGAATTCAGATTTATAAAAGCAAGACATAATCATGAGGCTCATGAGCTCAAAAAAGAAGAATTATGCAGCAAAATGGTGAAGATATCACATTTGGAGTACTTGCAGCAGATCTGCAACATCCTAACATCTTGGAGTGAGCTGTGTCCAGCTATATACGCAGTAGATTCCAGAGCATTACTATACTCTCCTCCTCTCCTCCTCATCAGCTGTACTGATCAGCTCTGACTTGAAAATTCATCCAGAAATCTCCCCAGCTCCAGGAAGGGAAAGCAACTTTCCTGCTGTGGGAGGAATCCTGAAACTTACAGATTTGAACTTGCAGCAAGCAGAGAATACTTCTGCTTATTGCTGAAGACTCTTTCCTGCTGGCACAAACAGAGCAGCAAGAGCCTGCAGACAAGGCCAGGCAAACTTGCTGCATCTTCCTTCCTGATCTTCCATCAAGATAGAAATCAGGACACACAAATCCTACATTTAAGTCTAGATCTTCCATCTCTTCTTTAAATCATCCTATCCACCATGCCTAAGGTGTCCTAACCCACAGCTTAGGGTATCCAGAAATACACCTATCAGATGTACATGTACACCCAATTACACTACCTGACAACCCACAACCAATAGAAAAAAAAACCAACCAGCTACCTTGCATATGCAACAGGAAAGGACCCAAAAACAAAACAGACAATCTCAAAGAGCAAAGGGAATGCAATCATATTTTATTACACAGGAAAGGAAGAAAAAACACATTCAAAACAGATACTCTCCAAATCAGGGCAGCAGCCACTACCACTACTACAGAACCACCAAAAGAGAAACCTCTAGAGAAGGACAGGTGCTGCTCTGCTACTTGCCCTGGCGACACTACATTCCATTTACATTTACCTTTATACTCCTCTTATACTCCATTTGCTTTGTTGCCTCCGCCACTACATTACAATTCTTACTCTTTACCTTTATAATCTCTACTCTTTTCCTCAGGTTTTATCACTGCTGTTTTGCAAGGACATCCTAACTACACCTCCCTATCTTAACTTAGACATTTTACAGGGTTTGCATCTGCAGTCTTCCTAAGATGTAGGGAAGTAATGCATGCATGTTTGAACCCACCCTCCTTACAGTCTACTGTGGGGGGAAATTTGCCAACCTTCAGCTCAGTGGGGGGTCTCATTATTATGCTGTATTTGTTTGTATATATTAACAGGCATATTTATATATTTATTATTTACTCTCTACTATTTGGGTGTATTATTTTTTTGTACTTGGAGGCATAAGACAGCTTATGGAATTGTGGCATGAAAGACTTGCGCCTGCACCAAGGGGCTCTGAATAACTGCACCCAGAAAAGCTGAGAGCATGAAGTGCGAAAAACTGCAGAGTATGGCACCGCCTGATCCGGCGACACAAACAAACGATGGACCAGACCAACACTTGAGTGGACACACCAGCCACTCCAGACCCAGACTTTGGTTTGATCTTAATTTTGTAGCTGTGATGATGCAGATTTCAGCCACCTAGGTTCAGTAGGAATTGGCCTTCTAAGAACTGGTCCTTTCCGGACACTGACAAGTTCCAAAGGGGAAAAAGCAGGCGTGCCCGAGGAAGAGGGCAATACAGAGGCTCCTACAGGGGATGCCAATGGCAATCGACTAATCAGAGAGGTAGCACAGGGACTGCCCCTGCTCCACAGGGACAATGACTTGACTTTGACACCGCCGACCAAGGCTCAAAGAGAAGCACCTTTAGGCGGAAAATTATCCTTATTTTCAAAAAATTGGCACATTTTAACAAAGGACAAATGGATTCTGGACATAATAGACCAAGGCTAGAGGTTCCACTTCCATACTTTACCAACAAGACAAGGCATGCCAAACCTGCCACAAAATCAAAGGGCAGAGGCATTCGAACAAGTTTCAAAGCTGAGACAAATCAAAGCAATAGAAAAGGTTCCGCCTCAGGAACAAGGCCAGGGATTTTACTCAAGGCTGTTCCTTGTTCCAAGAAAAGAAAAGCAATGGAGACCTATACTGGACTTGTCCGCTCTAAACACTTTTCTCATTGTACCAAAATTCAAAATGCTGACGCTACAGCAACTCCTTCCCATGCTGGGCAAGGGGTCTTGGCTGGTTACTCTGGACCTCAAGGAGGCATACCTGCATGTCCCTATCAGACACAGTTGCAGAAGATACCTCAGATTTCTTGCAGGGTCAGAGCATTATCAATTCTCAGCATTACCTTTTGGCTTATCTACTGCGCCCAGAGTATTCATGAAATGCCTGGCATCAGTAATTGCACATTGCAGACTCCAGGGGATACAAATATACCCTTACCTGGACGACTGCCTTATACAAGCGGACAGCAAGCAAACCTTGACAAAAAACTTGAATTATGTTGTTCACTTGCTACAGGCTTTGGGATACACAGTCAACTTACCAAAATCAAGACTACTGCCATCCCAACAAATAATTTTTCTAGGAGCAAAACTAGACACAGAATCACAAATGGCATACCTCACAGAAGAGAAGCAAGAACAACTACCACTTTACTTCAAAAGCCTAGCAAAGTTAACCCAGATGACTGCAAGGAAAATCCTACAGGCCCTGGGTTTCATGGCATCTTGCATTCTACTGATTCCACTGGCAAGACTACACATGAGAAAACTACAATGGTACCTAAAATGTTTATGGTCTCAACACAGCCACAACTTAGAAGCAATTATCCCACTCATCCCATGTCTACAAAGGGAATTTTTGTGGTGGGCTCAAGCAAGCCAGTCAAACAAAGGTATGCCTTTCAACAAGCCTCAAACAAGCCAAACCATTACTACAGATGCCTCAGACCATGGATGGGGGGGGGGGACATGGAGGGCAGATGTATTCAAGGGCAATGGACTCCCCAGGAACTACATCTACACATCAATCAAAAGGAGATGTTAGCAGTAATGCATGCAATCGAGGCCTTCGGAAAATATCTTCAACAAGGTCACCTACTAATAAAGACAGACAACACCACAGTTATGTGGTACATAAACAAGCAGGGAGGTACTCATTCTTACCCCCTTTGCAGACTAACAATGACTCTTTGGGAAAAGTCCCTGCAACTGAACATACAGCTGCAATCCCAGTTTGTTCCAGGCAAGGACAATGTTCTGGCGGACAGTCTAAGAAGAAACATCCTGGATCCGCACGAATGGATGTTGCATCCAGACATTTTTGCACAAATAACTCATGCATGGGGGAGGCCGGACATAGATCTCTTTGCCTCCCACCTCAATCATCATCTGAAAAAGTTCTGCTCGAGGACACATCATCCACAAGCCTGGAGAATAGATGCTCTCTCATTCAGCTGGAACTCCCTAACAATCTATGCATTCCCACCTCTACCATTAATGACCAAGGTGTTACTGAAGATCAAAGCAGAGCAACCGAAAGGCATCTTAATAGCTCCAGATTGGCCAAGACAGCACTGGTATCCATTACTAAGGAGCATAACTTGCACCAAGCCGTGGCCCCTTCCTCAATGGCCTCCACTCTTGACTCAGCACAACTACAGGACGGTTCATCCCAACCTGCAAACTCTGCAGCTGACAGCTTGGAGGGTCACATGATTTCTCCCAATATCTCTCTATCCAAGGAAGTTCAACAGATATTACTCGAAGCATGCAGATCTTCCACCAGAAAGACTTATTCAGCCAAATGGAAGAGATTCAACATCTGGAATATCAACAAGGGACAGGATGCATCAGTATTGAGCATCCCACAGATTTTGGAATACTTGGCAGACATGCTGCATAATGGACTTTCCTATTCTTCCATAAAAATACACGCTTCAGCAATTTCAGCAAAATACAACACTGATCCACCTGTGTTTTCACATCCTTTGCTAAGACAATTTCTAAGAGGGATAAAGAATATCAAACCTCCCAGAAAACCACCAGTACCTGCATGGGACCTCAATTTCGTGTTGGAAAAATTAACTCTTCCTCCTTTTGAACCAGCAGTTTTCCTGTTGGCAATTACCTCAGCAAGAAGAGTTTCAGAGATACAGGCCCTCATGGCAGTACCTCCATTCCTCATTTTTCATCAGGACAGGGTTTCTTTAAAAACCAATCCTTCTTTTATGCCAAAAGTGATATCCAGGGTGTCTCTAAATCAATCAATTCACCTACCTACTTTCTTCCCCAATCCTCAAAATAAAGGGGAAAAGCTGCTACACACTTTGGACATTCACAGACAACTACGCTACTACTTGGACAGAACAAAGGACAGCAGAAAGTCTGACCAACTATTTGTAGCATACGCTCCTGGAGTGCAAGGAAAGGCAATTTCCAAACAAACAATTTCAAAATGGATTGGACATTGCATCAGATTCTGTTATTCTTTCCATGGAAAGGGTGTGCCAGCCAATATCAGACCACACCACACTCCACCAGAGCTACAGCCACCTCCACAGCCTTCCTAAGAGGGGTGGCTACAAAGGACATTTTAGAAGCTGCTACATGGAGCTCCATGCATACATTTCCCAAGCACTACAACCTGCCTTTATATTCCAGATCCCGAGCAGGCTTTGCTTCGGCAGTCCTGCAGGGCATTTTAGCTACACCATCCTTATCTTAGAGCCTACCACCCCCAGCTTGGCTATGGTATTCAACCCATATGTAAGGACTGCAGTTGCATTCTTGAAGGACATAGTACAGTTTTGTACCTACCATAAATGTAGATGTCCGATAGATATGCAACTGCAGTCAGGTTTTCCCTCCCTCCTACCCCTCTGTGTATTGGGTCCACTTCCCTCCTTTTGTACTTAGCTGGGGGTATCTGTTATGGTGCATCTGTTTATTGCTATTGTGTATGTCTGGAAATTTTATCCAGCTCTAAATTTAGCCTTCCTTGGAGGGCACCTGGCATCTGGGGCAAGAAACACTGAGGAAGATGGCGCCGGCTGATGCTTTTATACCCCAGCCGCTCTGACGTCAGGGAGGAGGTGACATCAGCCGACGCCGGACCCAGACTTTGGAATCTGGCCGACCGTGGGCTGCCTGAGGCAGGACAACCCATATGTAAGGACTGCAGTTGCATATCTATCGGACATCTACATTTATGGTGGGTACAAAACTGTACTTTTCTGTGGTTGGCTTGGACATTTCAGTGTTGAGTGGATTTTATGCTTCAAATTTTTTTCAGGCGTTTTTTCATTGGAATCTGTATCGGGATTTGGGTGCGATGTTAGTTCAATACGGAGATATCAGTCTATGCCATTTTTCTGTACACAGCCTTTAGATTTTCCAGAACAGGATTGCCAATAGAAGAAATTGGCGGTTTGCTGTTTATATCAAGGAACATCAATCTAAGGCCTTTTTGGACTTGTATGGACATAGTATAACATTTAATCTTTCAAGTCTGTTTGTTTGTAGGCCCAGTACGGAGCCAACTTGTAATGTTTTGGCTACATCTTTTGATGTATATTGATATTTAATACCAGTCCATTATATGTATATGTTGAAGTTTTAATTGCTCTTATATCGTAATGTTTGAGTATTGAGACTTTATTACGCATTGAGCCATTTGTTATGCTAATTACTATATGTCATTCTGATTGTTAGGCATACAACTTTATCTCATATTATGTTCTTTTGGGCTGGTTAGGTTCTTTTTCTCCCTACACTTTTCAGGTGGATTTGGATAGAGACAATTGGTTCATTTATGGGGGTTGGTTTGCCGTATTGATTCTTTGGGGCAGGTTATCAACCATCATCTTGGAGCTGACCTTAAAGCAAATTTTGATATTTAATCACTTTCTGTAAGGACCATCATTCCACCACTTAATAGACGACACAGGTATTTACTCGTACACAATTATTGATTGGCGGGTTTGACATTTCTTTCCAGTCCTACATAGTTGCATAGTTTTCCAATGTATTCATCAGTTACAAACTGAATGGCACAGTTTTATATCTTAAATGGTTGCATTTTTGGTGTTGATTTTTCAGTTTCTGGTCCTTGATTACAGCGATACGCAGCATTGAGGGTTTATGGTCTTAACGGATGATGAATGCTAAGCATTATCTGGTTTGATTACCACAAGGGCTAGCTGTGGTATTGCTGTTTGAAATCAATGGGAAAGTTTTCCTTTAATTTAAAGGCAGTGAGTTGCTGGATTTTTGACCATTCATATTTAACACCATTGTACGCTTGTTGGTAACCCGTATGGGTTGAGGAATTACATGGTTTTTACATTGTCGTTGCCATTTAATCTATTTGGGACGTGGTCTGTATTTAAACTATAAACTATATACTTTTTAACAGGCCTTTTTTGGCACCTTAATTCGGGAGTTCTTGTGTCATTACTATTATTTGTGCGTTTGATTGTGTACGTTTTATTAGTGTTACAGTTTTGGCTCCATTAATCCGAGGTTTGGCTTCAGATATGGATGACCTGGCGGTTTTTGGGTTAGGTCCACGCTTCGGATATGAATGACCTGTCGGTTTTTGGGTTAGGTCCACCTAATGATGACAATCAACCAAGGGGTTTAATCAGGACCCAGATACACAATGTGAGACTATTTTTTTCAAACTTAGTAAAAGCATGAAGGGACTTCGAACAAATGCTTGGCATTTACGCCTGTTTAAGGCTTACCAACAAAAAAAAAGATTACCCCACGAGACCTTAGGGTTAAAGTACAGCCCCTAGTATATAATACTGATGATTTGCTAACTGAGGAATGAACGCAGATTCAACAATCCGCGTCTATGGCGTTTATTGAGGCCCTACTGGGTTTTTATGAATGGGCTGTCAAACTAGGGGTTAAGGAGGTTGAAGCACTATGTTTGGAGGCCAATAAATTTTAATCGATAGGGTCCTTCACCTCTTGTGTCAATCAGCTGAGTACTGAATTACTCAAGCTTGAACATATTTTAAAGGAGAAGAAGCTTAAGAAGTTTCAAAGGGATGTAGGAGATTACGAACGAGGCAAACGTTTTGAAACCCCTAGGAATGTTAGGACTTGGAAGTTAAAGTTCTGAACAAAGGACTTAATTTTGTCTCCGGCTTTTTTGTTCCAGAGTGCACTTTAGCACAGGATGTGGTTGAGTTTTGTTGTCTGTTGAATCTAAATTGTTTTTTGATAATGAATCTATCCAGGAATCTCATGATCACCTGTTATGCCACCTGTGTCACAGATAGTATCTATCTTTCAAGCAAATGTTCTCAAAGATTTACATTGTAACCTTCATGAATTTCAACGCTCCCGTAATAATCTTACTAAGGAGGAGGAACGATGCAGAGACCCTTAGGAACAATAAGGAAGTAATTTTACCAGCTGATAAAGGGTGGTGCGATAGTGGTTCAGGACTGGGTTGATTATAATGCAGAGGCACTGAGGCAACTTAGGGATGGTAGGTACTATATGGCCATGCCCCTGGATCCAACTAATCATCTTAAGACCAAAAATTGATTCTTTTTTGACTAAGGCTAGAGAAGAGGGCATCATTACCAATTCAGATATACATCATTTGACTGTATCATCCCCGAATAAACAATACTTTTATCTGTTGCCTAAAATACATAAGAATGCTAAAAGTCCTCTTGGTAGGCATATTGTATCAGGGCAGGGATCCATCACTGAACCACTTTCGGAATACTTGACGTACTATTTGAAACCATTACTACCTGTGGTGCAGACACAAATTCAGGACACTACCAATTCCTTGAGATTATATCAGATATGCAATTGGAACCACATTGGCTACTAGGCACCCTATATGAATATCCCACATTGGACAGGTTTACTTGCTTTGGAATACTAGGATTATATCAACCGGGCATTAATACATTTTTAGTGTGCCTGGCTGAGTATGTCCTGAGTAGTAATGTGTTTTATTTTCAGGACCAATGCTTTTGGCAGGTCAAAGGCACAGCAATGGGTGCATCCTTTGCACTCATTTATGCTGACTTGTTTATGGCCTACATTGAGGTGAAACTTATGACTCAAGTCACAATTTCTATATTGAGGAAATAGATATTTGGCGGAGATACCTGGATTATTGTTGGGTGGTGTGGAAGTCTGGTGATATTTATCTGCATGAATTTATTAGTTATCTTAATGATAATTAATGGGGGATTGAATTTAAAGTAAATTTCCATAGGTCGAAGATTGTTTTTCTTGATGTGGAAGTTAGTAGGAATCCTGATGATACTCTAGGATCATGGGTGTATAGGAAATTCCCCGAATATAACACATTCCTTCATGCCACCAGCTTCCACCCCCAACATATCATTTGAAATATCCCCAAATCTCAGTTACTCTGGGTCAAAAGAATTTGCTCCAGCCAGGAGTCCTTTGAAGACACCAGGGATGACCTAATACGACTGTTTCGAGCGATAGGTTACAAGTCTGGGGTGGTTACTTCTGCTTGCAACTGGGCTTCTACCCAGGATAGAACCAAACTTCTCCAATATAAGGAGAAGCCAAAGGGCTCTTCTAGCTCACGGGTTCGTTTGGTGACAACATATGGATGCAACACACAGGGGTTTATGAACATCATTAATAGACACTGGAACATACTTTTGGCTGAAGAAAGATTATACCCATTTTTGGGTAATAGATGTTCTTTTTCCTTTAGTAGAGGGCGTACACTAGGCTCCCACTTTAGTCAGTGTAAGAGGGTGGAACAGAAATTAATGGCCCCCACTCAACGGACACTAACAGGAGACCCACTTATGGATTGTATGCCATGTGGACACTGTACCCACTGTTTTAGGATTAATAAAACCAAGGAATTTGGTAGCCAGGACACATCTATGTTGTTGTTGTTGTCTTTCGGCTTTTCCCAGTTAGGGGTCGCCACAGCGGAACTCCGGTCCGCTAATGATTGGCAGTAGGTTTTGACGAACGCCGAGGTGTCAGCTCGACATTCAACCTTCAACTAAGGCACGCCCATTTACGCATGTCTTTCGAACGCCTACCCAATCGCGGGGAGAACATGCAGACTCATCGTTTTTAATATTAAGTTCTGGGCTAACTGTAGTACAGAGTGGGTAGTTTACTTAGTCACTTGTTCTTTCTCCTCATTCTATGTGGGCCAAACATCTTGACCCTTTCGTCTTAGAATTGGGGAGCATATTAGTGATATCAAAAATAAACAGTCCACAAATACTTTATATAAACGTGTGCAAACATAATATTGCATCTTTTCGTTTTACTGTTATTGACTGCATTGTTGGTAAATGTAGGGACACATTAGGATGGCATAATATACTCAATTTCAAGGAATGTAAATGGATTATTAAGTTAGGAGCATTGTTTCCACCTAGACTTAATGACCATTTATGAGGGACCAATGAACAGCATTTGTATGATGTATATAACTGTATGTATGCGTTTATGACTATGTTTTTCTCACTGAAGAAGGCTACTATAGCCAAAACCGGTTTGGGGCAGGTAGCAAGGTTTTTTTATCCCCTCTACCTATGTTATAATGCATTTACTTCATTAAATGGGATTTCCACACTTTCTTCTGGTTCACTTGTGTTTTGGTTGTATAAAATATGTATGTAGATGCTTCCAAGCAAAGATTCTAAATCTTCTAGACTTTGTTGCATATTTGGGAGACTTACGTATACCCCCCTCCCCATTGTTTCTTTCTGAATTGCTTATCCAATCTATCTTCCAATTCTTTCTAACCTCCTCTGATTGATTGTTGTAGTTATCATGCAATATTTTATATGTTGTACTAATTATTCCTCTTTTTAATAGCAACTTCTGTTCTATATTCTACTAAAAACTCTACCAGTGCTGGTCTTTCACTTAGAGCCTTCTATTTCTTTCTCGGTTTACCTTTAAAACATTGAAAGTCGGATTTACGAACAGCCAGTTGGGTGAACCGTAAAGCTGAATCTGGGCTGTCGAACGTCTCTGAATTTCGAAACTCAGCAAATCAAACAGCAGATTCGCTGAGTTTCGAACTCAGATGTTGAACACGCACTGCAATGCAAGGGGTAAGCCCCCCTGCACCTCCCACACCCACCCACTTTAATATTCTAACTTTGAGGTCGCATTACAGTGGGGAAGGGATCCATTTCCCAATCCCCACTATAGTGCACTCCGCACCCACAATGCCGAATGTCAGTGCGCATTTGCTTGGGGAAAGGATCCATTTCTCAATCCCCACTATAGTGCACTGCACCCCCACAATGCCGAATGTCAGTGTGCATTCGCTCATTGCACGTTCGATGCATTTTTTTTCAGCTAACTGTAAACTTGAAAACGTACTTCCGTGCAACTGTCTTTTGACGAGGTGCATTTCAGCGTTTCAAAGGTAAACCTTCTTTCTCTTTGCCTATATCTTGCCTTCCCTATCCAGAATTGATATCACTCTCTAGCCTGCAGTCCAAATACATTATTGGCCTCTTTCCCTTTCTAATTATTTGCTTCCAATACTTTGGTTCTCTTGCCAGTTTCCTCCAATAAACTCCAGCCCCTTCTTGCCTATTGTCTGTAGCCGTAGTTGCAGTCATCCCTATCGGCATACTCTCCTTTCTGCATTCCCATGTTAGTTTAGTTTTCAGAATACTTTCTGCTACTTTATGAATATAATATTCTGTCTGGTTATTGTTATTTTCTTGAAGGATCTGCATTCAAAATCCCAGTTTCTCCTTGATGTTCTTCGTGTTTCACATCATCATCCTTTTTCACTTTGATTTATAGGTTTCTGCTTGTGATATATATATATATATATATATATATATATATATATATATCACGTGTGTGTGTGTGTGTGTGTGTGTGTGTGTGTGTGTGTGTGTGTGTGTGTATGAGCCTTAACTGTGTAGTACTGAAATACCCCTTCTATTCCAGTAATCGCAGAGTTTTTTCTATTGGAAGAATCAGCTTATCCCACTTGACTCTTGCCGTCTTCCCCTCCCAGGTAAAATCCTTCAGCTCTTTATTAATTGCTATCCACAACTTCTCCTCTGGTTGATAAAAAGATCCATGACCTGTGTATAAAACTAAAGGGACTAAAAACATTTTAACTCTTTGTATCTTGCTATCCATATTCATAAAACAGAGTTTCCAATTTCTCAATCTTTGTATTATCTTTTGTTTAGTCTCTTCCCACATATCCTTAGCTGCCATGCCAGAATCCTTTTTAATCCATACTCCTGTGTACTTCATTTTATCATGTCCCCATCAATATGGATATTGCTGAACCAGTTTGTATGTAGGCACATTATTTACAGCTATTTTCTTTGTTTTAGCTTCATTAATTTTGCATCCCAAAAAGATTTAAAATGGTTTCAAAACATTTCACAACACTGAAATGTCCTTGTCTGGTTCTATCTGGTATAAAATATCATCTGCAAATAGAGCCATCTTTTCTTGACTACCATACCAATTATATCTTTGAATTTCTGAGTCCCTTATTTTCTTTGCCAGTGGTTCTAAATACAATGCAAACAACAAAGGGAAAAGTGGACACCCCTGCCTGGATCCTCTGCCCAAACAGAACAGAGAGGATCCCACCCACTTTAAGTTTTGCCTCCAATCCCTCATATTTCCTCCTAATCAGTTTTATTTTATCAGGGAATGCAAATGCCTCCATTGGCCTGCTCATAAACTCCCAGATTATTCTGTTAAATGCTTTCTCTGCATCAAGAACTACCAATAGCAGTGGTATTTTCTTACATTCTGCTTCCCCTCTGTATCATCAGTGTTCTGTTAATGTTGTCAAATATTTGCCTTCCATCTACAAAACCACATTGATCCATATCTATCAGTTTTGGCATCACCTTTGCCATGCTTTTAGCCATTATGGACATAAACACTTTATAATCCGGGTTAAGGATTGAAGTGGGCCTGTGTGAAGCTAGATACGATAGGTCTTTACCATGTTTAGGTATTACAGCCACCAGTGCTTTCTCCCTAGATGTTGGTGCTTTTCCTTTTAAAATACTGTTAAACAAAACCTTCCAGATCTTTATATTTTTTCCCCTCCCAGCTTTCATACTTCCACAAAAATGCCATCTACTCCTGGGAATTTTCCTATAGATTGGTAATACATCACCATTTGTATCTCCTCTCTTCCTATTCTAATTGTTAGTTATTGAGCTTCATCTACCTTTAACCTTGGCATATTTAAATCTTCCATAAACATTTCCATTTGTACTTTTTCCCAATTTCTATATTTCTCTGCTTTATACAGACTTTCATAAAATGTTTGAAATATTTCTAATACCTCTATAGAATCTCTTGCTATCTTCCTTGTTGTAGGCTGTCTAAGCTTGGCGACAGCCCTTTTTGCTTTCTATTGTCTGAGTTGTGCTAAAAGTTTTTGTGCTGTGGAGTTATCAAAACATAGTTGCTTACTAGCAGTCTTTCTAAGCTCATGCATATTATCAAGGTAATCCCTTATTTTCTGTTTAGCATTCTATAATTGCTCCTCTTCTTGTTATGTGAAATTCCCCCTATTCTGCAGTATGTTTTTGTCAGTCCCTCTAAATAATTATTTTTACTTCTTAACCATATTTCTCTTTCTTTCATTCCTGCCCTATTTTTAAACTCTACTTTACTTTTATCCTACTCCCTAGCTATATTTTCAGAAGAAATTTGTATCTTCACTAATAACTCCTGAATAATTTCCCCTGCCCATTCATTGAATTCTTCTCTTTTCAATAGCTCGACAGGAAAACACCATTGTATCATTCTTTTTTCATTGCCCTACATTTTATTTTAGTTATTATTGGTGCTTGATCTGAAATAGTTATTGGATGAGTATCAAAATTTTCAATTAAATGCACATGTTCCTGTGAAATATATGTTCTGTGTAGTCTAGACCAGTTTTTGTATCTTGGGAGGTATGTCAGTTCTCCTATTACTGATTTCATATCTTCCATGCCAAATATTTTCATAAATTTTTACAAAAATCTAGCCTCCTTTATTAAATTTTCCCTTCTCCCCCCAGATACATCTTCACTACTGCAAATCAAATTCCAATTCCTACCTATAAGTAATATTCCCTGCTGAAAGCTGATTATTTCTCCCAGAATTTTCTTAAGTTCCATTATAGGAGTTTTAGGTGAAATATAAATGCATGCCACCATAATCCCTTGCCATTAGCCCCATAATATTACAAATCTACTATTATATTTTTTATCCTGTTCTATCACTATTGGAGCCCCTCTTTCAGTTAGTATAAGTACTCTTCTTTTCCTTTGTCCCAGGTATTCTGCTGAATAACCATCCTGAAAACCTTTCTTTATCAAATTCACATGTTCGTTTCTTTCCATATGTGTCTCCTGTAGCATAGCTATTTGCATTATACATTTTTAATATGGTTCTCTACTCTCTTTGATATAGTATCTTGGATATATATATATATATATATATATATATATCTGTGAGACCATTTACATTTAACAATAATATAGAAAGCATCATTATGTTAAGTTATTATTACCACTTGTAATGTGTGACAGCTGTTAGTGTTTAGCTCCAGCTTTTGTGTTCCATGCATACACTACTCTTTGGCAGCTTGATCTTTTATACAGTTGTTGTTTTTTTCTTATCCATTTGAGCCTATATCACATCTTACAAAACTTTTTGTTTTATTGAAAGCCCTCAAAAAAAAAACACACAACCCCAGTCCATCCATAAAACCTATTAACTTAATACTAAAACACAAAATTATGTACATCTTCAAATATCAAAGTTTTGCTCTCCTAATAGGAACAATTGTCCCAGACTGTCAGCCATACTCCAAGGAAGGTTTTATGCATGCTAAGATGTATGATACAGCCTGTGCTTTTACTAAGTGCTGCTTGTTTTTTTCTCATCTTTATTACTCTCCCAGACTGGAAAAACACTTGAATGCTTTCAGAAAACATCATCTCCTAGCCATTAAAAGAAATAAATATGCTGATGTTATTTGTGTTTCACTGTTGCAGTCATTGCATTTGGGTTATCTGCCTACAGGTAGCCTCAGCCGGCCTGAATATCAAAGTCTTGGGTCCTGCATCAGTTGCTGTCCCTTATTCCATGACGTCAGGGGTATAAAACATGCAGCCGATGCCATTACATCAGTCTTTCTTACCGCGCTGTGCCCGAAGTAGAAGCAGTTCACAAGTGCCGGTCGGCCAACTCCTGAAATTTTAGTTTTCGAGTTTCAGAACCGAAGTCTTCAAAAAAGCTAAGTACCCCATTGGGAATAGTTTTTCTTGCTCTAAACCGATGTCAGTAAAAGTTAACAATTGTGTTACCTGTGTAAAGCAAATACCTCATAAAGATTTTCATTCATACTGCATTCCTTGCCTAGGCCCAGACTATTACGTCCCTCGCTGTCAGTTTTGTGCCTTATTCAATTCTCGAACTATTCGTCGTCGGTTCATTTTTGCATCAGACTATTTCGATACTCGGTTTAATTTTCCAGAAATGGCTTCAGTAAGTCATCCGACTACCAACATTACAAAAAAACATAAAGATAGACAGAGACAGACCACATAGGTCCAAAGCTGCCGGCGACACTTCCGTTAAGCTAGTCACCAGTTCGCTGGTACTCAGTGAGGTGCTTTCGTGGCCCCTGATTCAAGCTACTTCATATTTGCAGGCCTCTACTGAGACCCATTTGGAGTCCGGTATACCGCGAGATGCTTCTTCGACTATGGAACCTGCGGAAGTCTCTACCTTGGATGGGTCTGGAGCCGCTGTGCAAGCACCGGCTTCTGAGGGTGTATTCAGGCCTACTGACTTGCATTTCAAACAGACGCCATCTTCTTCTTCTTCAAGGCCTAAAACACGACCCACGCCTAGAAAACCGACGTCCAAACTACATGGTCAGGCCCATATGCCTAAAAAACAAATGATAAGAATGGCTGAAGACCTTATTAATTTAATTAGGGGAAGCCAGCCTTCACCCTCTAAGAGATCTAGAACTGATTTTTCCTTCTGATTCTTCTGATCAGGATTCTGAAATTTCTGTTTCTTCTGATTACCAGGATTTGCCCTTATCTACCTGTGAGGATTCTGATGCAGAGGACTCCATGCCCTCTGCTTCCCCTCCAGAAGATTTTTCTTTTGGTGAAACCTTGCACACTCTTAGGGAGCATTTCCGCTGGGAAAGCCAGGATTACTCTGACTCCACAAAGAGGCTTAGGGAATTCTTACTCCTGCCTCAACACAGGCCTTTAGTTATCCCTCCTGTTCTGGACATTGTACATGATGCCTTCTTGGAATCTAGCCTGGCCCCAGACACTTTACCTCCTGCTCCCATGAAACCTGACCGGTATTACAGAATACCTGACTCTCACAAGTTCCTCTTCAAGAATCCTACTGCGGACTCAGAGACCATTTCACAAGGACCTAAAGGCATTAAGTCTACTACTGCCAAAACCCTACCCCCTCTGATAAAGATTCCAGGGCCTTGGTCAGATGGGATAAGAAGGTATACACTTCTACTTTGGCCATCAGGGCCTTAAACTGCCAGTTTCATATGTTAAAAGTATCAGCAACATATTATTGGACTACTTAAACAGAAAATGATGTTGATTCCGAACTGTGCTGAAAATAAAGAATTACAGGATTTAATGCATTCTGCTGAACAAGTTGGTAAACGTACTTTGCAATGTGGTTTTGACTCTTTAGAAGCATCCTGCAGGGCTGCTGTCACTGGGTCTGTTCTTAGAAGGCATCCTTGGCTTAAGGAGCAAAATTTGCCAGATCATGTTAAAGTTAAATTACTGGATGCTCCCTTAAACCAAGATCGCCTGTTTGGTAACAAAGCAGAAGTAGTACTTAAAAAGATGGAGTAAAAAGCTAAATCTATGCAAACTGTTAAAGATTTCCTGCAAGTACAGCCTCCCAAATTTAGTAGGCATTGGCCTTCTAAGAATTGGTCCTTTCCTGCCTCTTCCAGGCCTTATCAGTCCAAACCCAGGAACAGCAGGCCGCCTAGGCTACAGTCTCAAAGTACTCACAGGCCTAAGCAGTGGGGGGTTCCCACCTCCAAAGCTGGAAGTAGTAAGACACCCCCCTATGGAAAACTGTTACAATGACTTAACCTTAAACCTGCCAAGCCCTGCTCAACCGACTGCTCCCTTGGGGGAAAGATCACCCTGCATGCAAAAAAACGTGAACTCATTACCCAGGACAAATGGGTTTTGAATATAGTTTCCTAAGGATACAGATTCAACTTCCACACCTTACCAACCCCAAATGGTTGGCCAGACCTACCCCCAAATCAGTGGGCAGAGGCTCAACAGCATGTTGTCTCTCTTCTAATTATCAGGGCTATTCAACTTGTCCCAGCAGAAGAAAGGGGACAAGGTTTTTACTCAAGACTTTTCCTGGTACCCAGAAAAGACAGCTCCTGGTGTCCTATCCTAGACCTCTCTATTCTAAACACCTTTTTGGTAATCCCAAAATTCAAAATGCTAACTCTTAATCAGCTGCTTCCTATGCTAGGCAAAGATGCCTGGTTGGCAACCTTGGATTTAAAGGAAGCTTACCTGCACATTCCAATAAGGGAATCTTGCAGGAAATACCTACGCTTCAGAGCAGGCTACAGGCACCATCAGTTCTCTGCACTTCCCTTTGGCTTATCTACTGCGTCCAGGGTATTCACAAAGTGCCTAGCTCCAGTCATTGCATTTTGCAGGCAAAGAAATATTCAAATATACCCATATCTGGACGATTGTCTAATTCAGGCAGAAAGCCAGGACGTGCTACTAAATCACCTAGCTTTTGTAAAGAAACTGCTAACCTCACTGGGGTACACCATAAACAAAAATAAATCCCATCTCGTACCCTGCCAACAAATTGTATTCCTGGGAGCAAGCTTGAACACAACTTCCCAGATGGCTTACCTCATGCCAGAGAAACAAGTTTATTTGACAGCCTACTTCAAACTACTGGCCAAAAAGACCCAGCTATCAGCAAGGAAAATCCTGCAAGCCCTGAGGTTCATGGCCTCTTGCATCCTACTAATTCCATATGCAAGACTGCATATGAAGAAACTATAATGGTATCTAAAAAGCTTATTGTGTCAACATTCTCAGGACCTGGAATCAATGATTTCTGTCATACCTTGTATAAAGACAGAGTTCCTTTGGTGGGCAGAGGCCTGCTACCACAACAAGAGACTGCCATTCACTCTACCCCCAGCCACTCAAACCCTAACAACAGACTCATCAGACTATGCATGGGGGGCTCACTTGGCAGGGCAGTGCATTCAGGGCAAATGGAACCAGAGTCAAATGCACCTGCATATAAATCAAAAATAAATGTTAGCTGTACAGAATTCTCCGACAGCCTTCAAGGACCACATTCTTCCAGGACAATTATTGGTAAAGACAGACAACACCACTGTTACGTGGTACATAAACAAGCAGGGGAAACCCACTCGTTCCCTCTCTGCAGACTAGCCATGGCTCTGTGAAACGCAGCCTTGAGCTACCAAGTGCACCTACAAGCTCAATTCCTGCCAGGCAAGCTAAATTCACTGGCAGACGACCTAAGCAGAAATCTGATGGACCCACACGAATGGAAACGGGAACCAAAGATATTCAACATTTTGAGAAACAAATAGTGGAACCCAGAGATAGACCTGCTTGCCTCCCCTCACAACTACCAATTGGACAGATTCTGCACAAGGACTCCCCACAGACAAGCTTGGAAAGTGGATGCCCTGTACTTCACCTGGGAAAGCCTCTCAGTTTATGCCTTTCGTCCTCTGCCTCTCCTCTTGAACGTTCTGCTAAAGATCAAACAGGACAAACCAAGGACAATACTGATTGCTCCAGACTGGCCACGCCAGCACTGGTATCCCCTCTTGCGCAGTATGTCACTACCGGAACCATGGCACCTGCCTCAGACCCCTTCCCTGCTGTCCCAGCAGGAGGGCCAGATTCTGCCCCCCCCCCCCCAGCTTCTAACCCTGAACCTTGCAGCCTGGCTAATTACCTGAGCTCTCCAATAGCATCCCTCAGTAATCAGGTGCTAGATGTCATTCTGGAGGCAAGGAGGGCCTAGTACTAGAAAATCCTATGCTGAAAAGTGGAAAAGATACTGTTCCTGGAGCCAGACTCGGGGAATGGGCACAACATTGCCCAGCTTACTGCATATTCTTCAATACTTAACAGAGAAGTGCCACAAGGGCCTTTCCTTCTCATCAATCAAAATTCATACCTCTGCCATTTCATAGGTTCATACTAGGCTATCTGCCCTAGGGCATTTATAAGCCTAGCCAGAGTGTGTTTGGCTTTCGCCACCTATTTTAAATTAATTTTGCTATGCCCTTTTTCGAGGTTAGTATACTGTGCCTCTGTCTAACAGTGACACAGAAGTGATACCCGGGGTAAACCTACGATCCCCCATCCACTCATCAAGATTCCTCTTGAAGAGAGTCAATCAGGGACTCTGCTTAACCTGGACTGGGATTTTATTCCAGAGTGAAGGGAGCCTCTGGGTTATGAATCTGTCCCTCCAGCATGTCCTATTTATTTCAGTGCTGAGGTTCAAGTCTCGAGCATAGCTCGATGGGATTTGGATTTTCTGAGGTGCAGCATGTCCATTAATTCCGGGTTGGACATGGCTTTATATGTCAGGCACAGATCGCCTCTGAGCAGGCGGTATGCCACTGAGTAGAGCTGGAGTTTCTTTAGCCGGGCAGCATATGGCATCTGTTTGAGCCCTTTGATCCTCTTGGTGAGGTACTTTTGGGGTCTTTCCAGTTGCTACAGGTGTCTGGTAAGGTACATCCCAAAAGGGCATTGTACTCAATTATGGGCCTGATGAGAGATGAGTAAAGAGGCACGATGACCTCCCCTGATCTAGATGTGAATCCCTTCATGATTAGGTGGGCTATATAAAATGTTTTTCTAACCACTTTGGCCATGTGGTTGTCAAATGAGAGATTGCTATCAACTTGGGTCCCCAGGTCCCTAATTACTTCTTCTGTACTTAATGGATTACCACCTATGTGGTAATTTGTGGGCACTTTGTTTTTGCCAAAGGGGATGACTATACACTTTTTGGCGTTTAGCTTGAGGCCATGGCTCAGGCACCAGTTGTCTGTTTCTATGAGGCCCTTTTGGAGGATGCTTGTGTCGGCTGGAGAGTCGATTATAGTGCCCAGTTTGCAGTCATCTGCGAACTTGGTCAGCCACAGTCCTTCCATGTTGGCCTGTACCTCTGAGAAATATATACCGAACAGGAGAGGTCCCAGGACTGAGCCTTGTGGGACGCCACTTGTAACTGGTTTGGAGTCTGACATGGCTCCAGCAATTCTAACCATATAGGTTCTGTCCTTGAGCCAGTTTGCAACCCATCTAGTGACATAGGGGTTTATATTTAAGCTGGTGAGCTTATCTATAATGCCCGAGTGGGGTATTGTATCGAAGGCTTTTGCGAGGTCCAGGTAGGCTGTGTGGACCACCTTCCCCTCATCAATGGCCTTGGTGACTGTTTCAAAGAAATCGACCAGGTTTAAGAGGCAGGATCTGCCCTTAACAAAGCCGAACTGGGTAGGATCCAGTGTCTGTAGGTCCCCAATATCTTTTTTATGAGGTCCATGATGATCCTTTCCATAGCTTTGCAGACCAAGCTAGTCAGGCTTATGGGGCGATAGTTTCCAGGATCCGTTGAGGCACCACCTTTGTGGAGAGGGACCACTGTTGCTGTACGCCACTCTTTGGGTATATATCCTGTGGTAAGGCTGAGATTGAACAGTATTTTTATGTTTGGGTTTAGCTCTTCTTGGAGTTCATGCAGGACGCAGCCCGGGACACCATCTGGTCCCATTGATCCTGTGTTTTTTGCTTTGGAGAAGGTGGCTCTTACCTGAGCATCTGAGATGTCAGGGGGGCAGCACTCTGCTGGGATAGATATTTGCCCTTTGGTGGGAGGGGAGAAGTTTGCGCTGAACCTGTCAGCTAGGATGTTGGCAATGTCTGTGGGTTCGGTGTATTTTTTGTCATTTTGGACTAATTCTGAGCATGTCTGGGAATTCCCACCCAGGTTCCTAACATAACTAAAGAAAGCCTTGTGATTATCCTTAGTGTCCTGTGCAATTTTTCTCTCGAAGCTGGCCTTAGACGATTTTATGAGTGCCCATAGTTTTTTGCTAACACTGATCAGAGATGCCTTCCCTTTTTGGGATTTTGCTCATGTAGTAGCTTCCTCCTTCTATTGTATAGTTTGTTTATGGCTGGGGTCCACCAGACAGGACGCCTGCCTTTGGAGGATTGGGTCTTGGTTTTATTTGGGATTGCATGATCCATGCATTCCTGAAGGTGTTCATAGAATGCGTTTATAAAGGATTCTGCGGTCTGGGCCGTATTTTCCACAGGCCTGGGGGCTTTGAAGGATTCCACCTCGGTTTTGAGGAGTATGAAATTTGCTTTAGAGAAGTTTTTCACTGTGGTTTTCTAGGCAGGGGGTGGGGTCGGGATGTGAATATCTAGTGAGATTAGTTTATGGTCTGATCTTACCAGTGAGGGATACACTTCTGGTCTGGAGCATAGAGTCCCCATGTTGGTGATGATCAGGTCCAGTATGTTTTCCCCTCTTGTGGGAGTGGTAACAAGTTGTTCCATAGCATTTGAGTTTATAAATTGTAGGAACCTTTGATCTAGGGTGTTGGAGCTAGAGTAATGCTCCCAGTCTATGTTTGGGTAGTTGAAGTTGCCCAATATAATGGTGTTTGGAGAGACCTTCATATTTTCCAGTGTTCTCAGGAAGGCCGAGTGGGGTTCCTGGGTTTGGGAGGGTGGTCTGTAATAGGCTATAAACTAGAAGGCAGTTTTACCCACTGTTAGTTGCACATGGATAGTCTCTGATGCTTCGTGCTGTGCCACCAACCTGGAGGTGTGGGTATCTTTGACGAATATTGATACTCCCCCTCCTTTTCTGGTTCAGTCCAAGTTTTGGGGCCGAAAAGCATGGTATGAGGTATAACCTGGTAGTGCTGGGGTGCTCTCGGGAGCCTTGAACCAGGTTTCTGTTACTGCACAGATATCGATGTTCTCCATGCTAAGGAGAGTTTCGAGTGCATGCATCTTGAGGTTTAGACTTCTGGCGTTGAGTAGCATTACTCTTAGTTTCTTATCCCTTGTGATACCTATGGAGGTGGGTTTGTCTTTTGAGCCTTGCCTAAAAAAGGCACTATGGGGGTAGCAAGAGCCTTTGCCAATATCCGAAAGCCCAGGGGTGACAGGTGCAAGCCATCCCTAGCGAAGCATCATGGCCTGTCGAGCATGTCATCCCAGGCTGACAGGCATTGTATCCCCTTTGAATGACACCAATACTTAAGCCAATTGTTGAAATTGATCATCTTGTCTTCATATTGTGGCATCATTCTTGGTGAGGGTAAGATGCTACTCAAGGTCAGGGTTATACTGGCCTGGGCCACATGCTCAGAGAGCTCCTCTATGTCTCTTTTCATGTAGTCCAGGGAGGTACATCTCAGGTCATTCACACCAGCATGGACAATGACTGAGTCATATTTGTACTTGCCTTGGAGTGACCTGAGTGCTTGTGTTATGTGGCGGATCCTAGTGCCCGACAAGCAGCTCACCGTGACCTTCTCCTTGTTCAGCCTGGTGAGCGGGACGTCAGTGTGCCTGACGATAGAGTCACCTATTACAAGTGTATCAGGTGTGTTGTTTAGCCTTAAGGGCTGTGACTGTTCGGCACACTGGCTTTGTGAGCTATGTGTTGCACGTGTTTTGTTTTGGGGTAGCGGTTGCTTGGGTTTCTGCTTTGGAGGTCTCTGCTGCTTAGGCAGATTTTTATTTAGAGCCTCCGAGTATGTTTTTGTGTGTTTATGTGTTTGGTTTGCTGTCATGGTAGGTCTATGTGAGACTGGAATTGTAGTGAGTATGGTTTCCTTCTCCTCCTGACAGGTTTCGCCAGTACTGAGTTGAGAGAGCTTAGCCTCCACTTTGGCTATATGGTTGCATCTCTCACATGTGTTGGAATTTGTTGGGAGGAGGAGAGGGTTGTCTGTGTACATGAGACAGTTGTAACATTGCCTCAAGATTCCCAGATTCACCAGCTGGACCAGAGAGGAGATTGACAACTGACCTTTGGACATGCTAGAATAGTATTGGGAATTCCTTTATAACTGAAAAAAAAGGGCCAATGAGAAACAAGGTACTCAAGGGAAGTTTGTGAGGGTGTAGTGCTTTTAATTTTTTAATGCTGACTTATATAATTGCTTTAGTGAGCAAGTGCCAGGTAACTTAAATGCAAAAATGACAAACAGTAACTTCCTTTCAAGTGAAACAAGGAAATAAGTACAGTAAGCAATGCAGATGTCACTAGGGATCCACAGAAGTAGTTTTAGGTACCGCGTTTTAGGTGGAATTAGCGTTTCAGGGAAATAACAAGCAAACAAGCATACAAACAAAGCTAGAGTCAGCAGGCCTGGATCTAGTCTATGCTACAGCAAACAAGGTGTACCAATTTAGTAAGAAACAGTTCAAATATGCAGGCACTATAAGCCTCTAACCAGAAATTCCCAGCTCAGAAGGGCAGAGTCCAGCCTGTCCTCCCACAAGAGTGCAGACCACGAACCTTCTTAATGTAAAATAACTGGCCTGAAGCCCAAGTGCTTAAACCAGAACTAATACACTTTTAGAATAACAGACACTGAGCCCTCAATCAGCAGTTCCCGACTTAGAAGGATGTAAGCTACCTGTCCTGCCACCACAGTGCAGGCCACAAACCTTCCTAATGTAAAACAACTGGTCGGAGCCCAAGTGCTTAATCCAAAAGACTTTCAATGATAGCTACACTTTAATCAAGTTACTACCAAGCAGTAATAAATACAATTGAATACTTTAAAAATGCCTGTTTTAGTGCTCAAGTTATACAAACAAAACTAGATTCAGCAGGCCTGGATCTAGTCTATGCTACAGCAAACAAGGTGTACCAATTTAGTAAGAAGAGTGACCTTTTCCAATACAAAATTTAAGGTCCCAGGCTGGAGCAGGGGCTCCCCTGGATGGTCTTACATTTTTGGCCCGTCTGAGGAATTGTTTCAGCAGGGGGTGAGAAAAGAGGGGTGGCTCAGTATTTCGGCTGAAAAATGCATTCACTAAATTATTTGGTAAAGCTCTAGAATCCTGAAGTCCCTTTAGCATCGTAATAAAATCTTCTACACCAGATGGACTCCATTACTATTTCCTTGTACACCAGTTGAGCGAGACAACCTAAATCTCAAAACTTTATTCCCTGAGAAACCAGAAATACACTCAGTAATATAATTTAGATACTCAGGAACAGTAGCTTCAGATACTGTTCACAGTAGGAGCAATGAAAGGTAACAACTTCCTGGATCGCCCTCAAATGCTTCTCTTTCACGCACCACCATCCCAGTGAAGCAGCAAGATTTGAATGAAGGAACTTCCAAGTAGTAGTATCCTTATTTTCTCATAAGATGAAAGCTGAAGTAGATAACTTTAGAAAAGTGCCAGCCTTTTCTGTTTCCTTTCGTCTTAATCCACCGAGTCTTGTTCTGAAAATGTTTGTACTCTGAGCTCAGACCATGAATCTAGTTCAGAACCAGGTTCTGATGAAGTCATACTGTTTGATGAAAGCGCTTAACTATTTGTGTATTTTTGTATTAATAAATCCTATCTGTGGACTCGCAACGTGCTACTACTTCTTACTGGTTATACTTCAGCACTTCAACACCATTTGGTTGGACTTTATAAGTAATCACTATCTGTTATTTTAGGTAAATAAATCATTTTGGCAAACTCCACATAGTGCCAATTCAGAAATTTATGAAATGGGAAGTAAAATTGTTATTGTCCTCCCTTCCCATTTACACAGCTACATTCTGCCCCTCCCCTCCAGTATTTTCTAACTAGTTGACACAATCAGACTTTAGTTTACTTTCTTGGAGTACTGCTTTTGCCTCTTCACAAGTTAAAAAGTTTAAAATTGCTTTGATTTTTTAGTTTTGAAGATATGTTTCAACATTTTAAGACTAGAATCTTAAGAGAAGAAAGTAAGTTTGTCATTTGTAATGTGCTGCCTGATTTTGATGATTTCCAATAATGAGTTGAACACACTTCCATATATTATGTAGTTGGTATGTGCTAGAAAATTTAAAAGAACCATCTAGAAACTATCAGATTGCCTGCTTGTGTTTGTGTAGGCCAAACAGAATAACATGGCTCGTTACCAGCAGAACAATCATCTGTCCATATCACATAACAAGCCCATTAACAATGGAATTTAAACACCCTTCTCCTGCATGACCCTCGTTCCCATCTTACCATGGATAAAGATTTTTGCCCTAATCTGTCCTCCCCATTTCCAAACAAAACAGCATTTGTATGCAGCCATGTATATAATCTTTGTACAACAAACTAATAATGTCAGTTAACAATATTTAACTTTGAAAATATTAACATTTAAGGAAAGAATGTTTGAAAATCAGGCTGTCATATATTTGAATAATACTATAATGAGACTAAGAGAAAGAGTAGAAATACTTTCAAACTAATGGACGTTTGCTGCTCTATCACCACATTAGCAGCAGGCAATATCAATGGTAAGTCTAATTGTAGATTATGCAATCAGAGCAGAACAGGATAATGACCCTTAAAACTGGAGGACTTTAGTATGTGACTATAGTAGAAAAGCATATTTCATGCAAGCTCATTGGTCATTCCATAAAATAAGAATAACTGAAAAAATTTTGGGCTAGTTATGATGATTATAGATAGGTCGAACACGCATGACACGTACAGCTGAAATCAAGTTTTACCTGAAAATAATGCAGCCATGTCTTAGGGCTTAGGCTGTAGAGCATGTGGCACTGTGAATAAGAATCACAGGAAAAACAGAGAGTATGCATAATATTATATGTGGTTTTTGAGTCCATCTTTGTAAAATTGCCATATCAGTCAGTAACAACAATGGCATGTCATGTTTAATTTTAATTATTTTGTACAATTTGTATATTACATTAATTATCTATGGACATAAAAAAAATGACCACAATAAAAAAATAAAAAAAACACAGTGTTTTAAGTTATCTATAACCTCCTCCAGTCTAGACCCTGTAGACCATTCTGAATGTGCCAGTAAATGAAGCTGTACACAGTTCAGTACTATGTGGAATATGTCCTGAAATCCAGTTTCATTTTGCTACTGTCACTTTAAGGGCTCGTGAAACTCTGAAAATGTCACCCAACTTCTTTCTAGCTCATGTATGAATTCTGCAATTATGTCAACACAAAAAAAAAAAAAAAACAATCCATTTTAGTTTCTTTTATAGCAAAAATATGAATTGTCGGGTAGTATATCATATCCATTCGTAGAGCTAACTGTAGGGGTTGTAAAAAGTTTCTGCTTCACCTCCCTTCCCCATTAGATTTGGAAAGTAATAATTCAGTAGCCTTGCATTTTCTGTCACGTGTAAATTGGATGAGGATCCAATTATAAGTTTGTTTCTCCTCTTGTTATCCAAATAAATCAGTCCTGAAACTTTTGCTGTGCTTGCATGTGATCATTTCTCTGCACAGCCTCCCATTCCTTTAGGAAATCCTCTGTGTTGGTTGAATAATAATGAGAAGGATCAAGTCCCCTTTATCCACTGTAGTGTTGCTGGATATCTTGAGAGAAGCAACATAACCCAGTTCATGGCTTCAGCCTAGGAATGGCACCAGTGCTTCATGTTAAAACAAAGAGCAGCATTGCAGTTGGGGACGATCTAAACAGGGTGCCTTGCAACTTACAATTTGTGGTGAGTTTATTTGCTTTTGTTAATATCCACTCTTTTGATCATTAAAGTGTAGGCACTTGGAAATGTGCTGTTGGGATTACTGGGTATAACTGTGTGGGCTATCTAGATTATAAGAGCCTTTTCTACACCTAAAAGCATGCACATCTCCTGCTTTATGAAGGCCAACAGATTGACTCCTCCCATTGCTTCGGAGAGCTTAGTACCCTTGGATTGTTTCTGTGTACCCTGTTCTAACTGTCATTAATCATCTGTTCAAGTCCGAGTGAGTATACTTGTAAATCCGTTCTTTTTTTGGAGTTAGTGGCTAGCCTTTTGGCTAAGATCAAGTGTCGTGTAGATTCCTATTACCATTTTCATTTTTTGGAACTTGAAAGGGGTGGGGAGAGCAGCAGTCACTACTACATCCTCATGTATGTGCCAGAGTGCCCTTCTTGCCTAAACAGCTTTTAAGTATACAAAAATTTGGGCTTAAAGCATTGGTTAATTGTGTTGCTTCTGTTTAACCTCAGAATTGTGTTTCCAGGTGTGGCTGCTCCATAACTCCAGCCTGATGTCTGAAGCTGACCATTCCTGAGTCATAGCTCACACTGCACATATTAACTTGGTACTCTTTCCAGGAAGTCTTCCTGTTATCAAATTCCTAAACATGCTTCCATTACATATTTATTTTTAAAATCTGGAATCATTGAGTTAATTAATTTGTGGTATTAATGCTGTAAATGGCTAAGATGCAGCTACCCTTCTTCTGACTTGGTCCCTCAACTGAGTGCTTATGTGATATAAACAATGCTTTGAAAACTGCCAAAAAGGTTTCACAGAAAGGCAGAATAGTGTGCAGAGAGTGAGTGAGAGAGTAAACTTGGGTGCATGCAGCAAATGGAAATGTAAACAAACTATTTTTTTATGTGGCATTCACTAGGTTGAATTAAAATGAGGGAACAGCAGCATATCATGAGGAAAAATACTGACATTAAGATGAAACTGTCCTTTAACAAAATTGGTTTTAGAAAACCTTTCCTCTAAAAATGCTGTTTAAAGCTTTCCTGTGCTGGAATGTCATAATCAAGCAAAATTATACCATTGATACCGTCTTGTAGTTTTTAGTTTTTAGTTGAAATATTAGTTTGCACTTCCAGAAATTTGCTCGAACCATTTCAGTTGAGTTCTGTAATCTTGACATGCGTACTTTGCTAAATGTTGAACAAAAAAGGGACAGAAAAAGTGCCCGATTGAAATTGCACTGATTTTAGGTACTTTGGAAACTGAATATTTTTTAACTTAAGCACAGTTTTGCTTCAGAATTAGTACCACTGACCACTACTGGAGGAACACATTCCATATATTAATTTGATAGACCTAGACATTGATTACTAATATCTGTTAATACACTGCTTAGAAAAAGCGTGCACGATTTATAGTTAGGACTGTTAGGAAATGTGCAGAACTAAGATACATAATATGCAAATGCTGAAAATTGCATTGTTTAGGTAGCTTTTAGTTTGGAAAAGTTACTATAGAAGGAATCGTGGAAGTGTACTATGGAAGTTAAATGTTTGGGGATGTTTGTATATCCATTGTCAGAGAGACAGGTGCTACTATATGCGTGCTTGAAGTGCATTACAAGTTTGTACTTGAAAATTGAATAATCACTTCTTTCTTTATTGTAAAAGGTGGTTCAGATTCACAGGCTATTGATTTATAAAAGCTTTTACCCCTTGTAGCCTGAACAAATTGAGGCCTTTATAGTGTGTGTGTGTGTTAGCACCATCTCTGAGGTGGTAAAGAGGATTTGATGAAAAGCTTTCTAGAAGGAGCAGTAACAACTGTACAGCAGTTTAAAGGTAAATAATAAAGGTAGAGAGACTTGAGCAATGACTGCAAATCCAGGCTACCTGTTGAGGTTGTTTCAGTGGTGCTATTATGTTCGGAAGAGGTGTATGAGCCGACATATTTTGTTTATGCTTGCTTTTAGGGATTGCATATTAGTGCTGGAATTTAATGCATTTATTGGTAGTTGTCTGGAGATGAGGACTTTAATAGTATGGTTTTCTGAATTTCAGTATGAAGTGGTTGGAGATAATGGACTTTAAGATGGTTAGAGATTGTAATATATTCTGTGTGGTGTAAACGTTAGAGCTGAGTCAAGTAACAAGCATAGATACTTAACATAATTTAGTTTGTTTTTGCCACAGGCAGTTATATTTAAAAGGTTAAGCTTCTGGTTAGTGCCAAAAAAAAACATACTGGCAGTTTTTTTTTTTTTTGTTTTTTTGTTTTTTTGCATTAATCTGTTTACTGGCTACAGATGCTTGTGCAATCTGTCTTTAACTGCTTTTCTGTGGCAAAGGAGAAAGAGTAATATCTATCAAGCATTATGTTGCCTGCATGCAGTGATGGCATTGGGTGGGGCTACTGAATTTGTGTTTATGAATATAGAAAAGAGCAGAGGCTGCAGCACTGAACCCTGACTGACACTTGTAGTTAAGAGATTATAGGTTTGGATTAAGTGTTTATTTGGTATAAATGCGTCAGTCTAAAGGAAATAGGATGCAGTGCATTAGGATTAGGGTTGTGTTTTCTTTCAAGGTATTTGAGTATTTGTCTAACTCTTTTGGGCATAGTTGCTTGAAAGTAAAATGTATGCCTTAGTTTTCAAATAGGTTGTTGTCTGGGATAGCTGATATGATAGGATTGTGGAAGAGGGTGTTAGCAATGTAATTATAAACTTTTTTAAAGTTTTCCAACAGAGGATTGTCTGTAGGTTTAGAATCTTTTCTGTGGAGTTATCCAAATGTGCTAGCTTACTGATGGTCTGCCAGAATACTTTGTTTGCAAAGCCATGACTTCCTGTTTTGTGTAGAGGTCACTTGATGTGGCTTTCTTCATTTGTAGCTTTGAGGTTTGTGGTAGGGTCTTAAAAATCTAGAGATCAGACGTCGGGGTCAGACTCTTTACAGTTATTCCCA
Organism: Protopterus annectens; assembly: GCF_019279795.1. Taxonomy (NCBI): domain Eukaryota; kingdom Metazoa; phylum Chordata; order Ceratodontiformes; family Protopteridae; genus Protopterus; species Protopterus annectens. The sequence continues at coordinate 1,182,366,653 of NC_056745.1, forward strand.
GTTTTGCCCCTTAGCTTAAAAAGAGCACTGAGATCTGTGTTTATCAGTGGCACTGGCAGCTTTTTCTGTGAATATGTTAAGTAGTACTCAGGAAAATTTTTATGTATGATAGGTTTTACTAGGGAATTGAAAATATCTAAGGCATTTTGAGTGATCATTTTTTTCTGATATGCTGAACCAATGGATGTTAGTCATATTGATCACTGCTGCAGTAACTTTAACTATATACTGATTATGTCCTGCCAAGAATATAACAGCTGGGCAGCTTCCAAAGTTTCTGGACACATTCCACACACCCAAACTGTCAGGCAGCTCAAGCTGAGCTGACCAAAAGACAAGTTTAATCACCAAAACCTTCAGAGCTTTACTGCTACTGAAGAGTTCACGCCTCTAAGCCTTTCAGGGATCAGTGGTCAGCTTGGTTCTGTTCCTTTGCTGAGCAGATGAGTCTCCTTTGGAGGAAAAACCTTCCCTTTTGTAAGTATTGTTTGTGTTTTATCATTTTCCTCTTCAGGAAAGTTATTTTAAAGCTAAAAGTTTGACTGTGTTGTACTTTTAAATGGGAACGCTCTTTTTTATCCTGTTAGTTTAAACGTCGTGTAAAGTAACTGAAAAACATTTTTTGCTATGGAGAAACTGTTTCGTTTTAATTTTGGGGGCTGACAAAGGGTTTTAAAGTGCTTTTTGTATTCTGTTTTTTCTGTTAAAAAAAAATAAATAAAAAAATAAAGAAGGACTTTTAAAGACTTGTAGTTTTTACCATCATTTGCTGCTTGTCAGCCCCAGGAAACTGACACCATGTTCGGTTTGACCATGGAACGGTCTAAAGGTACCACAATCGGTCCTTCATCCAGCCACAAAAAGAAAAAGTTATGCAAGCAGCCTTTTCTGCCACAGCAGGCTCCCAGTATACTTCAGCCACAGGTAGATGACTCTCCTGTGTGCATTCATTGTACCTCAGACCACTCATCTTTTACCCCATATCCCTCTGGTGTAGCACCTATAGCCACTGTGGACTGGGGGTTAGCCATGTCCTCAGCAATTGTTGGGGTCCCCTCACTGGGCAAGGAAGAGCCAATCTTGTCAGTGCCATTAATAACATGGTTGCCCCCATTTTCCTGTCAAAAATAAACAGAAAATGAAGTAGGTCTACTCTTTCTCAAATTTGCTTAGACATGTGTAGTTTAGAGGGTCTGGCTCAGGGTGTAAAGTAGTTCTGGTAAAAGAAAGAGGGATTCCTCTTTTCCTGAAGAGATTCAGTATTCTGAATCTAAAAAAGAATGTGAAGGGACTGATGCAAAGTTTTCTCCTCATATTTCTGAATCAGATTCAGAGGAGAGCTTAGTTTCTGATTCTCCTTGTGTGGGTATCACTTTCTTTGACATTATTGCTAGAATGTGCCAGTGATTTTGGTGGGAGAACACTGAAGTTTCTCAGTCCCTCATAAAGTACTACAAGTTGTTACAGAAGGAATTTCCAGAACCTACAACCATTCCACCTGTTCCATCTGCTTTAGTGGGTGTGTATGTTAGTGATAGTTAGCCCCTAAAAAGGCAGATAGGATGTAAAAAGGTTCCTCAGCCTTTAAAGTTCTTATACACTATTCCCAAACCTGACTCAGCAGCTATAGCTTTAGTCAATCCCACTGCTTCTGTACAGTTAATTCCAATCCAATTCTGATAATGATGGGTAAATTAAGTATGGAAAAGTGTATACTTCTACAGCTTCGATTTTCAGAATTTTGAATTGTCAGGCTCAGTATGTTAGTTTGCTCTGACTGTGAATGTATGAGGAATGTTTTATCTGCATTTTTTTTTTATTCTGAGGAAAAATATGCTTTAAATAATTAAATTTCGTCCATTGCACAAGTCACTCATTGTTTACAGAGGGTGTGTGTGTGTGTGTGTGTGTGTGTGTGTGTGTGTGTGTGTGTGTGTGTGTGTGTGTGTGTGTGTGTGTGTGTGTGTGTGTGTGTGTGTTACCGAACGTCCCTTTGCTGCTACGTCCAATGTTACTGTTTTGATGATGTTTGCATGGCCGCATTCTCAGAACCTCCCATATGATGTTAAAATAAAATTTGTTACTTTCCCTTTAGAGAGGTTCAGTTTTTGGCCCCTCTGCTGCACAAGTGAAAAGTATGAAGAAAGGGGAAAGCAGATCTATGGAATCTCTAAGAATTTTCAGCCCCAATTTGCCAAATTTTCTAAAAGATTCTGTAACTTCTCATCCAGTTTGACAAAAAAAAAAAAAAAAAAAAAAAAACAGAATGAACAGTCTCAACAAAATACAAGTAAACAGATGTTTAAGAAAAAATGGTAAGGATTTCCAAAAGCAGACTCGAATCTGCTAAAACCAAGGACGGTCCAGCAAGTCTGAACTGTTGGAGAGACCTTGTAGCTTCCTCCTACCTTGGCCCCTTTTTCCTCCTGAAAGTCTGAATCATCATTTTTCTCAACAGTTTCAGACACACACATTCTGAAGATAATTCGTCAAGGTTACAGATGGCAGTGGGAGGAAATTCCTCCTGTCCAGACGGTCATTCCTCATCCTCCGGATCAGACTCTTGTTTCTGCAGGTTCTTCATCACATGCTGTCCATTGGAGTGATAGAACCAGTTCCTTTTTCCCAGGTGAGGAAAGGTTTTTATTCAAGAATGTCCTTGGTGCCAAAAGAAAAAAATGCTTGGAGACCAGTTCTGTATCTTTCTTTCCTAAACCTGTTTGTGACTGTTCCTAGATTCAAAATGATGCCACTTCACAACCTGCTACCTCTTCTTCTTTCGTGTTTTCTGGTAGCACTAGACTTAAGAGGCTTATCACATCCTTATTCATCCAGACTTCAGACATTTCTTAAGATTTTCTGTGTCTGCATCGCATTATCAGTTCTCTGCCTTACCCCTTGGAATATCCACTGTACCAGGTGTGTTCACAAAACTATATAGTTCCATGCATTTCATTGCAGGCTACAGGGTATCTGCATTTTTTCATATTCAGATGACTTGCTTACACTTGCAGAGTCTTTTTCAAAGTGTCAGCTATCTCTGTGTCTTGGGTAAGCCTCCTACACAAGCTGGGTTTCCAAGAGAACTTTCAAAAGTCTTTATTGACGCTTTCACACTGGATTGTGCTCCTGGAATGTCAGTTAGACACCTAATTTCAAAGAGCTTTTTTACACTGGAAAAAAGATCTATATTTAGATCTATTTCTAAGGTTTTCTGTACAAACTTGGGATTTGTCTAGGAATTTTGGATCTCATGACTTCTTTGATTCTCATGGTACCCCTGGCAAGACTCTACATTAGAAATATACAGCAGTATGTGGAGTCTCTCTGGTACCACCACCAACACCATTTGTCTGTTCAAACCCCAGTGTTGGGGTTTGGTAGAAGAGAATCATTTGGTAGAGACATCAGATATCCTTAAATTCAGGTATCCCTTCTTCCTCTCTGTTCCAAAGCAATCATTCACCTCAGATTTTGCTTGGGGAGCAATTTCAGAAGTGATAAAAGTGCAGGGTGTGTAGGGCACCAAAAACAAATGCAGACACATAAACATCAGATAGATGCTTGCCATAATCAAGACACTCAACTCTCTGAATTATCTTTGGTCCTCAGGACCTCTTCAAGTTGTTACTGACAATACCACAGTTGTTTGGAACATCGACAAGCAGGGAGAACGAGATCATTCCCACTTTTAACTGTAGCTTCACAGCACATCTCACTCTACAGGCAGTCTACATTCTGTCAGAACAACATTGTGTGGCAGACAAGCTGAGCAGGACTAGGGCAAACCCTTATGAATGGAAACTAAATCAGGGGTTTTTATAAGATTTGATCCCTTCATGGAGAGTTCCTCATGCAGACCTCTGCCTATTCTCTGAACAGTCAACTGGCAAAAATCTGTTCCAAGCATCTATTATATCTGGTCACATGATTGTAAGATTTGATGTTCTTCGTCTCACATTGCTGCAGTCATGACCTGTGGGTAGTCCGCTGTCCTCGGTCGGCCCGAATACCAAAGGGCTCGGCTGGCGTCAGTCATTGTCGCCTAGAGCTGACGTTAGTGCACAGTAGTACTTAAGCGCATGACCAACGCCATATCCTCAGTCTTTCTTGCCGCGTGGTCCGAAGCAGAAGCAGCGTTTGCAAGTGCCGTTCGGCGTTCTGAAATTTTCATTTACCGAGTTTCAGACCGAAGACCAAGTTGGGCTAAGTACCCCGTTGGGGAAATTTTTGACACTTATTGCCTCAGTTATCCGGATGTCAGAAAAAGTTAATTGCCTTTCTTGTGGGAAACAGATACCTCATAGGGATAATCATTCTCTCTGTATTCCTTGTTTAGGGCCTGAGCACGACGTAGTCGGGTGTCGCTTTTGTGCTAGATTTAATAAGCGCACCATTAAACGAAGGTTAGACTGTGCCAGGCTTGTTTTCGGTAAGCGGTGTAACTATAACATGCCGTCGGATCCTCCAACGCCCGCTACCGCTAAAAAGCGTAAGGATAAATCTTTGAGGTCTAAACCGGATGAGTCGTCTGTTGCGGACGCTGGTTCTTCGGAGCCTCCGGTTGAATCTGTGGATCCTGCCGAGGGTTTGGCTGAATCCCAGGGGGAACCTTTACTTTTACAGGCGTTGGCCTCTCAGGAGTTAGGCCAGGCTGAGGGTGCTTCTCAGGTTTCTGTAGTTCCATCCTTACAAAAGGTTATTAGGCCTTCTTCTTCAGTGGCTAAAGGCCATTCTAAGGCCAGATCTGGTCTTGTTGGCCCTGGTCATACTTCTAGCTCTCCAGCCCCTGTTCCTAAAAAACATATGTTGAAAATGGCGGAGGACTTGATTACTTTGATCAGGGGTTCTATGCCTCCCCCAGAGAAGAGGCCTAGGGTGGAGGCAGATTTAGAGGGAATGGATCATTCCTCAGACTACTCTGATTCCTCAGCTGAAGAAATTCAGGATTTTCCTTCCTATTCTGATTCGGATGCAGAGGACTCCTGTCCTTCTGCTTCTCCTCCAGAAGATTTTCCTTTTTCTGAAACTTTACATACCATGAGGGAGCATTTCAAGTGGGAAGGTCAAGATTTTTCGGATTCTCGGAAAAGGCTTAGAGAATTTTTGTTTCTGCCACAACATAGGCCCTTGGCTATTCCTCCAGTCTTAGATGTTGTTCAGGATGTTTTTTCTGAATCTTCCCTTAATCCTGATTCTCTGCCCCCGGCCCCTGTTAAGCCAGACAGGTATTACAGAGTTCCAGAGGCACATAAGTATTTGTACAAGAGGGCCTCTGTGGCTAAGAATCCAGTCCCTTTGGATAAAGATTCTAGAGCGTTAGATAGGTGGGGGAAAAAAGTGTACACCTCCTCTACGTTAGCTATGAGGGCTTTGAATTGCCAGTTTCATATGCTGAAGTATCAGAACTTTTTATTAGGCCAACTGAAATCTAAATTGGATGCTTTATCTGAGGGTATAGAGTGTAAGGAGCTCCAGGAGTTGGTTCATGCATCAGATCAAGTTGGCAAGCATTCTCTGCAGTGTGGTTTTGATGCTCTTCAGGCTTCTTCTAGGGTGGCTGCTACAGGTTCTGTTATTCGTAGGCATGCTTGGCTTAAGGATCAAAATTTGTCAGAACATGTAAAGGCTAGAATTTTGGATGCACCTCTTCAATCTGAAGTACTTTTTGGTCCTCCTGTGGAATCAGTTTTGAAAAAGATGGAAGATAAGGCTAAGTCTATGCAGACGGTCAAGGATTTTTTACAGGTGCAGCCCCCTAAGTTTAGTAGGAATTGGCATGCTAGGGGATGGTCTTATCCTTCTTCGGATTATCAGCCTAAGGGCAGGTCTAGACGTGGTAGAGGCAGGGCTCACGCTCAGGGTTCTTTCAGACCTAGGACTTGGAGTTCTGGTGAGGGCAGGGGTCAGTCCTTTCGTAAGCAGACCCAATGACCTGTATCTTCCGCTGCCAGACCCTTCTTTACTGGCAGCTCCTCTAGGAGGAAAGTTGGGACTTTTCAAACAAAACTGGAATTTGGTCACCCAGGACAAATATGTGTTGGATATAATAAATCGAGGTTACAAGTTTTATTTTCACACTTTTCCTCCTTTCAAAGGCATGCCGGATGTGCCTCCTCAGCAAAGGCTGGAGGCTCAGGAGCAAATTACTTTACTATTGCAGATGGAGGCAATTCAGGTGGTTCCTCCTTCAGAAGTAGGCCTAGGATTTTATTCCCGTCTTTTTCTAGTGCCAAAGAAAGGAAACACTTGGAGGCCAATTCTGGATTTGTCCATTCTCAACACCTACCTAGAAATTCCAAAGTTCAAGATGTTAACATTACAACAACTTCTGCCTATGATAGGCAAAGATCACTGGATGGTAACCCTGGATCTCAAAGAGGCCTATCTTCACATCCCTATCAAGCCCAGCTGCAGGAGATTCCTGAGATTTCGAGCTGGTACTTCACATTATCAGTTGTCTGCATTGCCCTTTGGCTTATCTACTGCGCCCAGGGTGTTCACAAAAGTTCTGGCTCCTGTGATTGCTTTCTTCAGACAGAGAGGAATACAAATTTATCCTTATTTGGACGATTGCCTGATTCTTGCTCAAAACAAAGACATATTACTACAGCATCTCCAGTATGTAATGGCAGTTTTAAGGTGCCTAGGGTATTCTGTGAACGAAATAAAGTCCAGTCTAGTGCCCTCTCAGGACATGTGCTTTCTGGGTGTGAGACTGAATACAGCTTCTCAGATGGCATTTCTGACCCCGGACAAACAAAGAACTCTTCCTCTCTACTTCCAGCAGTTATCAGTAATGTCCAGACTGACTGCAAGGACAGTCCTCCAAGCCTTGGGGTTCATGGCATCTTGCATTCTAGTACTTCCCAATGCCAAATTGCATATGAGGAAGCTACAATGGTATCTCAAAAGTGTGTGGGCTCAACACTGCCACGGTTTGGACACTGTCATTCGGATTATACCTTGCGTACAGAAGGAATTCTTGTGGTGGGCTCAGGAATGTCACCTAAACAAGGGGACTATCTGTGACCCAACCAGAGGCGAGTCAGATCCTAACGACGGATGCCTCGGACTTGGCTTGGGGAGCACACCTCAATGGAAAATGTATACAAGACATGTGGCCTCCCAAACTACTACATTTGCATATCAACATGAAGGAGATGTTAGCAGCTCAATTTGCTTTGATGGCCTTCAAGGACCTACTTCAGCCAGGACAGGTGTTGATCCAAACAGACAACACAACAGTCATGTGGTACATCAACAAGCAGGGGGGAACCCATTCCTACCCTCTTTGCAGACAAGCAATGATTTTATGGGAGACTGCTCTGAGTTTGCGAATCAATCTTCAAGCAAGGTTTCTGCCAGGAGCACAGAACTCCCTAGCAGATGTTTTGAGCAGACAAATGGTGGATCCCCACGAGTGGAAACTGGATCCTCAGATTTTCAAACAATTGACTGTGGCTTGGGGAACTCCAGACATAGATCTGTTCGCTTCTCCACTGAATTTTCAACTTCCAAAATTTTGCACAAAGATGTTCCACCCAGATGCTTGGAAAGTGGATGCTCTTTCTTTCAGTTGGAACAACCTTCACGTTTATGCTTTTCCTCCTCTGCCTCTTCTCCCCAAGGTACTCTTGAAAGTCAGACGGGACAAGCCTTGCATGATTCTAATAGCACCAGATTGGCCACGTCAGCATTGGTATCCTCTGCTGAGGAGTTTAATCCAGGAGCCTCCTTGGCCTCTGCCACAGGTTCCTCATTTGTTGTCCCAGTCAAACAATCATTTTCTCAATGTTCAGGTACAGTCCCTCCATCTGACAGCCTGGCGTATTCTGTGATGGAGCCGGTGGGGTCTCAGCTTCCTCAACAGGTTTTAGATGTAATTTTGGAAGCTAGGCGGCCTAGCACTAGAAAAGTTTATGCTGATAAATGGAAGAGATTTCTTCTTTGGAGCACTGCAAAGGGTTTCGATGTTTCAGTGCCTAATTTGAGTTTTGCACTACAGTACCTTACTGAATTACTGGACAAGGGTTTGTCATTCTCTTCTGTGAAGGTTCATGCTGCAGCCATTTCTGCTCACTATGATTGTGACCCTCCTTTATTTTCTCATCCTTTGTTCAAACAATTTCTTAGAGGGGCAAAGAATATAAGACCCCCACGTAGAGCTCCTACTCCTTCCTGGGATCTCAATTTTGTTTTGGAGAAACTTACTTTACCTCCTTTTGAACCTGCAGCTACGCCTGAACTGAAGTTTTTGTCTTGGAAGACTGCTTTTTTGTTGGCCATTACTTCTGCTAGGAGGGTATCTGAATTGCAGGCTCTCATGGCAGTTGAACCTTTTTTGATATTTCATAAGGATAGAGTTTCTTTGCGGACTAACCCTACTTTTATGCCTAAAGTGATTTCTAGTGTGGCCTTGAATCAGTCCATTCATTTGCCTACTTTTTATGCTGACCCCCAAAATAAAGGGGAGAAAATCTTGCATTCTTTGGATATCCACAGGCAGTTACGTTACTACTTGAGCAGAACTAAGGAGTTCAGACAGACTCAACAGTTATTTGTTTCTTTTGCTTTGAGTTCACAGGGGAAAGCTGTTTCAAAGCAGACTATTTCAAAGTGGATTGGTCATTGTATTGCTTTTTGTTATTCTCATCATGGGAAGGATGTTGCTGCTGGGATCAGGCCTCATTCTACTAGGGCTACTGCCACTTCTACTGCTTTTTTGAGGGGTGTAGCTACTAAGGATATTTTGGAGGCAGCTACTTGGAGTTCTGTACACACTTTCACTAAGCATTACCATCTCCCTCTCTTTTCCAAGTCCAGAGCTGGGTTTGCCACTGCTGTGTTACAGGGCATGTTAGCAGCTCCTAATGCTTTGTGGTTTGCCAGCCTCCCTTTTTCCTTTGCTTTGGGATTCTACCCACAGGTCATGACTGCAGCAATGTGAGACGAAGAACATAGTACAGTTTTGTACCTACCATAAATGTAGATGTTCGCGGATCTACATTGCTGCAGTCAAATTTTCCCCCCCTCCTTCCCCTCTATAGGTTGGGGTTGCTGGGTTTCTTTTGGAGATATTCATTATTTCCACACTGGGGGTTGTTGGGCATTTCCTATTTTTTTGCTTTGGCTTTTCCTTTTAGGCCTTCTGACATCTGGGGCAAGAAAGACTGAGGATATGGCGTTGGTCATGCGCTTAAGTACTACTGCGTACTGACGTCAGCTCTAGGCGACAATGACCGACGCCAGCCGAGCCCTTTGGTATTCGGGCCGACCGAGGACAGCGGACTACCCACAGGTCATGACTGCAGCAATGTAGATCCCCGAACATCTACATTTATGGTAGGTACAAAACTGTACTTTTTCAAAGGGTTTATTGTGTTCATTGAGGTTTTGCTGTTTGCAGGTTAATCAGTGGACACAAATGTACCTGTTTCTGTAGAGAAGGCTAGTGCAAATAGATTAATATCTGTTGGTGTATGTGTAAAGTGTGGATTAAAAAAAAAGGAATTATGAAAGATTTCATGTTTTGAATTTTGATTGTTTTGATACATTTTACTTGAAACTGCAAGGTGTGAGCAGACCTATAAGGGAAAAGTAAGTTTAAATTTGCAGAGGTCATCAGAAGTCCTGTTTCTGTGATTTAGTTTTATAAACATATGTATATGTCCCAAGTAAAGCAAAGTCTAGTCACCACTGTGGAGGTAAAATATCCAACTGTTTAAAAATCAGCTGTTTAGTAAACACAATAAAATGGCGCAGTTCAAAAACAAGGATAAATCTTGATAAAACAAACTGGGCAAGCACGTTCAGCCATCTAAGCCTTCTTCAGATCCTGCCATTTCCTGTAATCCAAGGATATTTAAGCAGGTAGGCACTGATGCTGGTGTTTGTTTTTAAACAGTTGGATTTTTTACCTCTACCGTGGTGGCAAAACTTTCCTTTACTTGGACATATACATATTTTTGTATATGGTAAGGCTTGCCTTCAAAACTTTCAGTGTGGTTGAGTATTCATAGTTTTATAAACAGGTTTGCAGTTGCAGTTTGTTAAATACGCCCCTTAAAAATAAGCTGTTGATTACATACAGGACCGGACGTCCTGCTTATGAAGTGTGGACTGCTCATCTGAATCTGTATAACAGGTGCACCACTGTGCTGATTCTGATGTCTTCAGTCTGTAACTGTCATCTGTTTATATGTGTCATTCTGTACAACACATTGTTGTCTTCGCCGTTTGTGTCATCTAAACCCATTTTTGGAGAACTTGTAACACTGATCAGCCCATCTGTACTTGCCGTTCACATATTGCATGCACTACTTGTAGTTCTGAAAGTCTTATAAGAAGGCTGAAAGTTGGCTAAGCTATTCCTTTGAGAAGGCAGTATTTGGAATAGGTTGCTAGTATGGTGTTCCATGTATGAAAATGTGTAGCAGTTTGAGAGGTTAGTCAACAGCATTTGTATTCATTAACAGTCTTGTCTTTTTCTTCATAGGTTTTACAGGGGATGAAGAAACACAGGTGGAGTATAGAAAACATTTGCTTTGGTTCTGGAGGAGCATTACTTCAGAAATTAACACGAGATTTTCTCAAGTGTGCCTTCAAGTGCAGCTATGTCGTGACAAATGGTCTTGGGGTATGCCATTTACAGTTTTGTAATATGAATTAGATATATTGAAGTGTTTAAAAGTAAAGGCCTGCTTACAGCCAATTCCTTGACTAATTGTAGTAGAGCAGTTTTGATGCTGAGTTCTGCATTGAATCAGGCCTGTACACAGATTTTCATAGCACTTTCTTGCTGAATGTGTGTGAGTGTGTGTGTACATTTGTATGCATGTGTGGATCACATCAACATCTGTGCAAAAATGGCACCATTTGCTTGAAATTACATCTGTTTAATGTATTTTCCTTGCCAAGTGTTGGCATTTAGTGTAGATACCCATATTATCTCATGTGGTGTTAATTGTCATTTTGCCCAGTTATCCTTAGTCTGTTAAGGAATGGCGTTACAAGTAGGTATGCTGTTTGATGTGCTTTTCATAACTTTTACATACCAGAGATCTGTGGATTTTAGTTTTCAGCTTTGTTTTCTTGTCTTGGAATCCCAAGCACTAGTAGAGGCATTCCTTAGTGTCATTTTAAGTCACTAGACATTTGTCCCATTATAGTTTGTCTGGTGACTGCACGTATTTCCGCACAGTGCGGTCATTATGGTTGACACTTAACAGCTGTCATGAGCTGATATTAGATGTATTATGGATCACACCCAGTATAAGCTAGTCTCAGTCAATGCTGGCTCACATATTCTGAGTTTGCCAGTGTCAGGATTCCTACATCTGAGTAGGGTGTTTGCTGGAGGATAGTGAGTTTTTGGTAGATTATTTAGCAGTCAGATGTGTTCTGTTGAATAGGATTACAGTCTCCATCTGTGGTCTTAGACAACCCAGCTGTAAAAGAGAACAATGTGCGTACACATTTCAAATTTCTTTTGCCACCTCAAATGAGTTGCACTGCTACCTTTGCAGTATCAATTCAATCAGACCTTATTGGTAGCAGTTCATGTTTAAAAATCAAAAATAAAAAACATGCAGAGAGCCTTCTTTAGACTTTCTGTGTTTATAGTATACTTTATGGATTTTATTATGCTTAAATAACATCCCCTAAGAAAGTCAGTAACCTCGGCCATCAGATCCCCTCCTAAATATATTCACTTTGTCTTGTCAGTGGGTGTGTTGCAGTATTTATTCCAATGTTCACTGTACTTTTTTTTTTTTTTTTTAAGGAAAAGATTTTTCAAGGTGGGCTAAAAATCGAGCAACTTTCATTGAAAGTAAACACTGCAGGACACTGTTCTGTTAGTAATAGTATCCAGCTCTGTAGAAAAAAAAAACTCAGAACTGATGCGCCATCAAAATCTGTTGAAAGTTAGGCAGTTACTGCTCCTGAGCGTAATGTTGTGAGTGGTGCTATTCCACTGACATAAGCTATGTATCATCTTCATCTCTCCGCTCCCAGATGTGAAGCATAAGCCAAGTCATCTACTAGGCTGCACTGTTTCAAGAGACTACTGAAGACACAGCAGTTGCAGTGGCGGATTTAGGCATCAGCTCAGGGGCACGTGCCGGTCCATTTTGAAGCTGTTCAGAACTTCATTAAAACAAAAACAGAAATTCACTCCTTGTTTTGTTGAAATTGGAAAATGTACCAGCAAAATGGTGCATTTTTCCATTTCAACTAACAAACTTCTTTCCCCTTTGAAAGTCACATGGGAGATGGAACTGTAATTGGGAGATGGAACTGTAATTGGAGGTTGCAGGCAGGTGCAAGGACGACAGCAGGCATACGCTACACACACTACGGCCAACCAGTGGGTAACAAAAAAAAAAAATCTGATCCCTTTTCAGCTTGCTTCCTGCTTTGCTTGGGTGAGTGGTGATTTGTGCAATGGCACCAATTATAATTGGCTGCAGGTGTATTTGGCGGGCAGTTTTAACTCCCATTAAATACAGCTACAGTTCAATCCTTCCCTTGATTTTGGAGCTGTTGAGGCGAGCAAGCCGTTACTCCGTGAGTGACCGCATGTCATGTAAGTCAGATTGCTGATTTTTTTCCCCTCTTCTTTGTTTAGCAAAGTTACTTTGGAGCACAGTAAAGTCTCCAAAAATCCCTGCAGGCTGCTGTCCCATGATCTGCAACTCTCCTCTCATGCCCATATCCAGCAGATAAGGTAGGATGGTTCACATTTTAAATATTGCTCTTATCAACTTAGAAGGTTGCTAGAATAACAGCATGTGGGCTAAGTGCTAACATGTATTTTCTGAAGGGTATAAAGTCTGAAATGAAGACATAAGTCTCTACGTAGCAACTTCAGTCCTCAGCTGCAGAAGTGAGCAACAAGCCAAAGATAATAAAAGCAAAGATCTGGACACTGACTCCTTCCTTCTTACTGCAAGGCATCAAATCCAAATATAATGGGGGGGGCATAAATAATAGGGGCAGATTTTAAATATTGCTCTTAAAACTTAGACAATTGCTAGAAATAAGATTTAGTTGTATGTGCATTTTCTGAAAGATATAAAGTCTGAAAATCAATATGCCACTTTTGTTTGACTTCAGTCCTCAGTTAGTTGCCAGAAAACTGTAATAAGGAACATCAATGATGTGAGGCAAAGATCTGGATGTTTTGCAAAAATCTGGAAATTTGAGACATATGGATCCCTCCCAATATCAGATACTGGGCTTGAGCAGGTGCTAATGAAACAAAAACTAAGCATGTGGGTCTCCCAAAAATGCACACTAAAAGATGAGTATTTAATATAGCACACAGTGGTTGAAACTATAGATTCATTTAAGGACCTGGGTATATGGGTAGATCCAGCTTTTGAGTTTTTCTAATCATATCACCCAATTATCATATCACCCAATTATTTAATAATTATAGAACTATGGTTGTATAAGAGATTTATAAAGTCTAGGAAATCAGAAATGAAATCATTCATTGTTCATAGGGTGATAGTAGGCTATTGGCTCAGAGGCCCTTATAAGCCTAGCCAAGAATTTTACCCATGTTTCCACAAAGTCAGCACCTGTTCATTAACTTAAACATGAAATAATATGGAAACCTTATAGGAAAACAAGTATGAGAAAACAGGAAAGAGTCAGTGGGAATACACTAATAGTATCCATGGATGTGAAAGTTTGTTTGCCTCATTGGTAAAAGGTACAAGTTTTGTGTCTGATCTCAGGTTATTGGCAAGGCTTAGCTTGGTATTCGCCTATGAAACTATAAGATTAAAGTGGGCCAACTTGTATAGTGGGGCAGATATTTAAGGAGACCGTATTCAGGTATACAGAACATTTAGAGACAACTACCTCTGGAAATTTTTGTGGTTGACAAATAGAAAATCAGACAACCAATGTAGAAGATTCTGTAACAATGGGAAGTATGCTAATTTGTTTTCTGTCTGCACTGATGCATGAATAGGCTACCAGATTACTTGAAGCAAGGACTAGGTTAGATATTTTTAAGAACATCCTGGACCCGTTATGGGATCAGCTGTTTTGGTATATTGGCAGGCTAGAGGGGCAATATAACCCGTTCTTGAAATATCTGTATTCAAGAGCACTTTCTACTCATTTATTTTTTTTATCATGAAATATTTCACCTTGTATAACAACTAGTGAATAAACTACAAGTTTGGGGGGGGGGGGTATTTGAGTGGTATTAACAGGATTGCAGCCAAATCACTGTGTATCCTTTTATTGTTGGCCATGGCAGATGAATTTGTGATTGTAATGTGATTGCATTTCTTTTGGTGTACTGATCATGTAGTGGTTAACTTAAGATCATTTTTAGAGAAGTCTGTGTTTTTTTTGTAATGGTAGAAATTGTGTGGTGGGAGGCAGGTCAGTTTCACCTCTGCATAAAAGGTAGAATAAAGTCGGTGCTCTGGATATGATTTCTAAGTTTATGTTATGGTACAAGTCCAATCCTGTATATTTCACTATATAACTATTTAGTTGTATTATGTTGTTTATACAGTGCCAACTATTTAAGCTACTAAAATTGTGAATTTAGATTCAAGAAACACTGTCTGGAAGTTCTGACCGTCTTGCACTCTGTATCTTATAGTTAAATACCCTTGAATCGTTAAATACCCTGTTGTATTTGTGTGCAAATCATGTAATGAAAGTGTAACATGAGACATGGGTTTTATTTTTTACAGTTGCCCCAGTATACATAGTGTAGTATACTGCTGTTTCTGGCCTTTTTCCTTTATAACTGGTCTTCATTGTGTTACTGTGATAAAGTTCTGCTGAGAACACTGCATGCTAAATTGGCTGTAGTCAATTTATTTATTTAACATTTTCAGCAACAGTTTTCTTTTTTTCTGTAAAGCTATACCGCACTGGAAGCTGTGAGGGTCATATTACAGCCTGTTTTGTAACAAGAGTACAAGTCTGGCGTTTTGCATTGTACATTTTTATTTTGCGTGTAATGCTGATGCTGCATTTAGTTTACAAATCTGCTTAATTTCAGTTGTAACATGCACTGGGCTTACTGCCATTATTGAAGGTCTAGAGTCAAATGTAACTGTGTGCAATAGTATGATTTTGACAAGCTGTTTTTTCTCAATAGCTGTTTTTGCTGCCTTGTATCTTATGAATAGCCTTTTGTGAAATATCCATGCTAACTTCAATGAGAACAGTGAATCAGTGCTCTGCAGCCATTACCTTAATTTCCCGTTTGAATTGCATCAGCTGTATTAGAATAGTTCTGTTGTCACTCAAGCTGTCTGATACTGCAATGGTATACCTTTGTTGGGGGAGGGGAGCAGATGTTGGTATGAAATGGGATGGTACCACCGAATAGGAAAGATTTGTATAGTGACCTAATTTGTCCTCTGAGTTTCATTCTTAATTTTTTTTTTTTATCCTGCTGGATGTTGCACTTCCTAATTTTTGCCATGACTTTCTTCCCTTTGCTGTGCATCCTGTTGATAGGATACCACCAGGCTGGCTTGTATGAATTTGTCCTGTGGTTATTCCTGGTAAACAGAAATATCTCTCTGCCTCTAACATGGTTGTACAGGTCAGTGTTCTTAGAGTTTTTGATGGGGCATCAAATTTTGCCAGGTTACTACTTGAAAGTAGGACATTTGCCTTAAAATGGTTTGTCCTCACCAAAGAGGACATCCCATAGGTGTGTGCAGCATTCTCCCATGCTAGTGATGACTACATCAACTTATGTTCCCACTCCTAGTGAGCATTTGGACTGTTGGGTCTAGGGTGCTTGTGTTGACAAAGTGCAGCAATCTCTGGGCTTGCAAGCTTGGGACAGTGTATCATTCCCAGTTTATAGTAGGGTAGTCACCCGTGAATATAGTATTGGGATGACTGGCGAGGAGATCCAGTAAATTGTGTTATGCATTTCCTAGGTGATAGAGGTGGACCTATAGCTTCTAAGGGTGTAGTACGTGACTTTCATATGGTAATTTGGATGTGGAGAAGCTGAAGCACATCTTGTTTGATCAGCCCTGAGGCATGCTTTTGATGTAAAGTGACATCTCCAGCTTTACTCCATGCCTGTGCAGTAGGTGGTCTAAATGGTCAAATGTTTGCATTCTCCACAGTGAAAATGCTTTTAGCAAGTACAGTTTCTTGTTTAGATTCATAGAATTGAGCAGTAACATATTTGCATTGTTTAAAACTTTATGGTGGTGGTCTTTGTGTGGTGTTTGTTAATGGACCTCTGTGGGACAGGCTACCTTGATGGGGTACAGGGGCCTGTTGCAGTGAATAATGGTCACTAAATGCCATTTAAGTGTGACTGTGGACATCTCAGACTGAATTTCAGTGGGCTGGATACATTGAGGGCAGGGCAGTGTAGATGCATGGGGTAGCACTACCAGACCTTCCAGTACAAATTGAAAAAAAACTGTCAACACACTGAGTCTCCAATCCCTCCTTTATTTGCTTCTGAATAATTTTATTTCTGTTTGTATCCATCTGTGTCTGCTTTACCCCTTCTTTGTCACCCTGTTGCTGTTTTAGCCTCACCATAATGGCATTTTTCATCAAACAACTTGCATTCTTTCTCTAATTTTGTCTAATCTAAGGTCAATGTACCCACACCTCTTCTCTTACAGTTCTTTAAAGAACTTCACACTGTGTTCTTTTTCAATGTCAGTCACTGCTACTGTCCCATTCTGTGTCTTGAGTCTGTTTCCTCTCATTCAGCTACTGTGCTACTCTTACATCTTTTTTTCCTTTTACCTACAAGAATACCTTATCTTTTTTCTGTAATATTTCTAATTCTTCTGTTCCCTTGTTACTCTCCTGCTGCCTCCATATTTCCCTGTCTCCTCTACAAGTCAACCCTTTAAAGCAGCTTTAATGTAATTTCACAAACCTAATCATATGATCTTGTCTTTGTTGTCTTCCACCAGCTGTTTAAATCTCTCCTTTTCGATTGTGACTTTACTCCTGTGATGTCTATCTGCCTTCATTCCATCTCCAGTCTCAACCCCCCGACCTGTAGTTTCTCATTACACTCATTCTTACTGTATAAAATAAAACTGCCTTTAACTTTTCATAGTTATTTCATCCAGCCAGCACACACACAACTTCAATAATCTATCTTTCTAACTTGGGTTTTCTCCTTCTGGAGAATGCAAGTTGAGACTGCTTAAGAAAGCTTTGAGTTTAATCATTTGCTTCATAAATTAAATGAACATTTTCCAAATGCATCCAGCCCTCTGTGCCTGGGGTTTTGTTAATAACAATAAAATAGATTTTGACTTGCAATCCTTTCTAAAATGCAACAATTGTTACAACATTTTTTACACTGCACATTACTAAACTGAGATTTACTTTTGTTATTTTTTATAGCATCTACTTCTTTAGTTGCTGTGTTTTACTTAACTGAGCTTCACTTTTTCTACCAAAATCATTAACCTAAAAAAATAATCTTTATCTGTGACTAATATCCCATCCAGTTGGACTGCTTCCTAGTTTACAACAATGACTATGCCTGCTATGCCATGGAAGGGAACTGTGACTTGGTATGGGCAACCGATCATATCTTCCAGGCATGTATGTACTGGGTGTACATGTGCTGTGTGCTGCACAAGAATTACCTGTCTACACTACTACACCCACAGCAAAATCTTGTGCAGCTGAATGTATACTGATTTTCACATGTGATGAAGAGCTTCTCATCCCACTTTCCCACTCCCACTCCGGTAGTCAAATTCTTGGATCCGCCACACAGTTGTAACTCTGACATTCACCACTGGAAAGAAAAAAAACTTTATAAATTAAAAGCAAAGTGTAAAATAGTTCTAAAATCTGTACAAAATCAGAAAAGAATGTCTTCTCAGGACATCTGACTTTGGTTGGCTACCAGCATTCACATTTTGCTTGGCTCTGAAGACTGCGACTGTTTCTCCTGCTCACTCTCAGTTGGACAGATGCAGCACAAAAAATGAATGTAATTTTCTATTAGAGAATGAAACCTTCCCACAAGGGTAAGTCATTTGCCATTAGGCATCAGTGGCACCTGATTTCCTAGATTATAAACACTGTAGCAAAACAGTATTTTAATGTGGTAAAAAAGGCTGCATCTATTTTAAGTCTGAATCAAAACCATCTTGGTTTCTGAGAGATTGCATATCCTCAACATCAAAAACTGAGGGAGAAGGAAGGCAACCATGGCCTTTTGTTTCCTGATTAGATGTCCTCTTGTATGAGTTAGTGTTTCCTGATCAGATGCCCTCATGTATGAGTTAGTGTTTCCTGATCAGATGTCCTCCTGTATGAGTTAGTGTTTCCTGATCAGATGTCCTCCTGTATGAGTTAGCGTTTCCTGATCAGATGTCATCCTGTATGAGTTAGTGTTTCCTGATCAGATGTCCTCCTGTATGAGTTAGTGTTTCCTGATCAGATGTCCTCCTGTATGAGTTAGTGTTTCCTGATCAGATGTCCTCCTGTATGAGTTAGTGTTTCCTGATCAGATGTCCTCCTGTATGAGTTAGTGTTTCCTGATCAGATGTCCTCCTGTATGAGTTAGCGTTTCCTGATCAGATGTCCTCCTGTATGAGTTAGTGTTTCCTGATCAGATGTCCTCCTGTATGAGTTAGCGTTTCCTGATCAGATGTCCTCCTGTATGAGTTACAAAAGCTTCCTTATCAGATGTCCTCCTGTATGAGTTAGCGTTTCCTGATCAGATGTCATCCTGTATGAGTTAGTGTTTCCTGATCAGATGTCCTCCTGTATGAGTTAGTGTTTCCTGATCAGATGTCCTCCTGTATGAGTTAGTGTTTCCTGATCAGGTGTCATCCTGTATGAGTTAGTGTTTCCTGATCAGATGTCCTGCAGTATGAGTTACAATGTAAATGATGATAGAGGGTTGTATATCACTGGGTTTTTCCATAGGACAGATCTTTCATTAACATCCTCACATCCTCTCACTCTGGTGACATTGGACCCACACACCTGTACTGCAGATGTATTAATTCCAAAGTTGCACAGCCTCAGATTAAAAAGCTTATTTTACATTCTTGTCACACGTTCTATTTAGTCTGAGTCTCGTGATCATTTATTAGAGAGAAACATACAAATACAATACATTTCATAAATCAGGACTGATGAAACATGACATCAAAGATCTGCCCTTATTCTTAAACAAGAATGATTAGGAAATCTCACCAAAATGTGGCCATTGAGTTCTTCTCTGTAGACATCATTACAAGTCCTCCAATAAAATGACTTTATTGTGGTTGTAAGTATGCCCGATGTTTATCTCCATCTGTCTGTCTAGTACTTCACTTAAGAAACTGCTTCTGAGGTTCATGGTGTCCAGCTCTCATTGTTTTACAGTGCGTTTTGCCGTTCTGCTGCACCCAGCATATTTCCAAAATGAAATTTCATATTATGATTCAAGCAGTCTCTTTAGACCTTGGATTCTTCACTACAAGAAACTGTTTCCAGTATCTAGATATAGTGCTCAACAGGCAGAAGTCAGACCTAGTTTTCCTCTTATGCATTTTTAGGTGCAGTTTTGGAAACCAAGACCAGTAATATATTTTCATGACAAGCTTCAGATTATGATAGCATTTTTCTTTTTTTTTCAATCTATCCAAGAAACAGCCAGTAAATGAGCAGTACATTTGTGCAGGTATTGGGATTCATGTCCTTCGTTACTCCACATGAGGAAAATCTGCTGGCATACATGGAATTTATTGAACCAGAAGACTCAGCCAAAATGGTTTAGTCTTAATTTTTTCTGCCATCCTTGATTAAAGAGCTGTAGTGTGTGGATTTAATAACTATGGCCCTCTCCAAAAGGAACCTTGATGTTTGGATGGGAGATAGGAAATTCACCCCGGGGATTCACCCTGGGGATGACGTCAGTCACCCTGCTAGACAGGGGTCCAGGAAGTAAATACTGTGGGAAGAAATAGCCAGGGAATTGTTATGGCTAGGCTTGTATAGGCCCTAGGGCCAATAGCCTAGTACAAACCTATGAACCTATAATCCTGAGCTTGAGTCTTTCTTTTGCTTATGCCTGCCACTGTTATGTTTGTACACACCAAAACAGACTTAGAAGAAAGAAACACAAACACAGGCTCAATGCACACTCATATCCTGGGCTAAATGGTTATTGCTCCTTGAAATGTATCTTAAAATTAAAGTCACTTTTAAGATAAATATGGAATAAGAACACCAACATTTATGGTGTTTATTCCTGTTTATATGGTAATATATTAACATATTTACATATTTGCATATATATAGATTTTTTTTACATCAAATAAGAATAATAATATGTTTGTGAATGAATCGTACATTTTTTGATCATATGACTTGATAACCACATAACTTTTTAGCGTGGGTTTGTGATGTCATGAATCAGGAAATGTATTTAAATGTTCCTTTGGACACCTTTTATTTGTCTGAAGAAGTTAATTTTATTTATGTGAACGAAAGCGCTCACATTAAAAGGTTTTTAAACTATAACTTGGATTATTTCCAGTTTTGAGGTTCCTGGATTACAGTTATGTTTGTGACTGCCATGACTTTTAGGTTCTTCCAACTAGTCCATCATCCATGGACATTGCAGGAGCAGTAGGAAGAATTACAGTGATGTGATGTTTCTAAACAAGGGGTGCTTTTTGCTAAATGTGCAGGCTAGCAGTGATAAACAGATGTTTGTGATGCACACAGTTTTGCAAGATATTTACATTCCATATCCCAAAATAGCAGACAAAGCAGAAAGGTGTCGTTTATCATACGTGGATTGTAGGCAGGGCTGTACTGTTAGATGTAGTAATAAGGTGGTATTGTCCAAATGTGGACCTGTTTGCTTCATGCGTTAATACTCGGCTTTTAGGTGTTCACCCCTCAATTAGCAACAGATGTTTTTTTTTTTCAGTTCTGTGGACTATGGACCTTCAGTAAGCATTGCCTATCACATTTCTGATGCCATAAGAGCTTCTAAAGCTAAAAAGCCTCTCTTAATTAAACTACAGGTGGCAACTACATGTATGGTAAAGTACATAAAACAAAAGTCTTATTTACATTCTTAATTATGTGTAGTGGCAAAGCATTTTTGCTTTTACAGTTTGATAGTTCTTAAAGGTTCAGTAATCCTTATTTTAAATATTTAAACGTCTAGAAATGGGCATTGCACAGATGAAACAAGATTGCACAAACATAACAGAATGGCAGATTTAAAACAGTAATGGCCACAGTAGCATATAACCAATATTTAAAAACTTGAGGTGCCTAAAACCAGAAATCTTCCAAAGATGTACAAGGCTGACACTTGGCACTTCAAGCATTTCCTGAAGAGGGATTCAGAATTGCATGCCCAGGTCAGGAAAGGCAGCTGACTTCAAAAAGCCAGAGCAAGCTAGGCAAAGGGGAGTGTACCAGATATTACAAAATACCATTGTAACCGCCAGCAGCAAAGGGTAGTGTACCAGATATTACAAAATACCATTGTAACCGCCAGCAGCCCCACACCTGATCACTTTGATGTCTAGCTGGGGCATGTGGTTCAGTAACTCTAAGTAACAAGGAGGCAAGTCATGGAAGGCACAAAGGGAAAAAATATAAAAAAAATGTATACCAGACAGGCATTTGCATATTATAGGAATTGTATCACTGGCATGAGAGGAGTCTGAAGTCTAGCTGCCGAGTTCTGTACTTCTACAAGCAAGGTCGCCTCCCATCTAGAAGTCCATGACCGAGTATTGCTGTGAGAATGCCAGTGTAGGAACCACTCCTGCTAGGTATGAAAATGAAATAGCGTGCCTGATCCAGAGTGTACTGTTGAGATGGAAATGCATTTTCTTGACAACACAGGAGTCTGTGATCATCAGTCTGTTATCAAATTCCACACCCAGCTCCAGTCAGTTTCCACCATAAGTAATTACTGTGGAATGGAGATGAAGATGTGATAGATGAATAGTGGAAAGCACGAGCGGAGTGTCCATCCGCTCATTCATGGAGGGAATCAAAACAATCTTTTGGGATAGCAAAGTCCAACACAAACTTGTCAGTAAAGGAAAGGTGAAGATGAGTATCATGTGCATGTGACTGGTAACTAACACCTCTCCTTCTGTGACCATCCTAAATGTCAGCATATATAACACAAACAGTACAGGGGCCAAGCTGGAGACCTGAAGTGCTCCACATTACAAGAGGAAGGAATCAGTTTAAGAGATGAGAGAGCTCACTCAAAAATAGTGCCAGTCAAACAACAATAGGACTTCAGGAATATGATTAAAATCTCATTGTCCATGGCATCAGAAACCACCGAGAGCTCAAGGAGGACTAAGATAAGATACAGCCATCCGGTCTGAGCTGTGTCAGGCTGACCTGTTGTCAGAGAGGATTAAAGCTGCTGGTGTTAGCTCACTTGGCGTCTAAAACTTGCCCAGTCCACACCCTGATTACTTTATCCATAATGTTCTGCAAGCAAGCTTCCTTTCCATATCTGTTATACCTCAGTCTCCAGCCACTCTTTGCCATTTTTCCCTGTTTTGAAAGCAAGATTTACAAATTCTTCTTCCAGATTAATAGTTGCCAGTTTCTTTATATATTTCTAATGATTTTTAGGTCAGTATATTTATTTTTTTCCACCCATGCACTCTTGATTCTCCCAGTGGCTTGTCAACCTTCATTTAATTGACCCATCCATTCCCCCTTCTGTGGAACTTGAACTAGACCCATAGGGACTCACCAGTACCCACCTCCATGCCCAGAGGGCCGTCAGGCCTAGCCACACTTACCATTTGGCAGTCGCTCTCATTTGTGTCACATTTACATAAGACAAGCACAGGTATATATGATGATTGTAATTTACAAGAATTTCTAATCAAGCTGTTATGGTGTGAGTTTAGGTTGTCACAGAGACTTGGTGGACTTGGAGGTGCCAAATTCTAGCCATTTTGCACCCAATAAAGGTATGTTTGTATACCTCTTTTGGTGTGATTTCTCAGAGCTAAACACCCCCCCCCCCACACACACACCAGGCTAATGCTGCCTTCCCTTCCTTCATCAGTATATCCTGCTGTAAAGGCGGCATCTACCTATGCCATATTTAGCTCTTTCTTACCACAACCATATGTATGGATTGTCTTAACAAAGAGCATGCTCCAGTCCAGTATTGCATTTGGCTAAAAAGTCACTTCAAAATTTGCAGATAAGTACCCCACTTGTCCAATTTTCTTTTAATGTTGATAATGGTGATTAACATAGGTTATGGCAAACCAAGTGCTGTTGTGATGGCAGATTTTTTTATAGGAACTATCACAATTGGTGTTTATACTGTCTTAACTTGGAACAGGACATCACAAACTGTGAGGCCTTCCTAGGGTTCAGTTATAGGGCAATAAGAAGAAGAGAGCTTGCACTGCAAACATGCCAGGATAAACAGCAAATAGCAAAGTTAGTCCCTAGTTAGTAGTGCTGCTGCTGCGAGCAGCAGATGTATATCACTCTATATAAAAAATATTATAAGAAAAGAAAAGTAAACCAAGAACAGAGAACCTCTGGCTTCAAAGACCCTAGAAGGGATGTCTACAACCTGAGTACAGATTCTGAAGATTTTAAAAAAAGTTCAGAGAGAGAGAGTGCACAGGATGGTCTTGCATGTTATTTCCACTGCTGACACCCTTTCAAAGATCATCTGATTTGAGGTATTAACTCTAAATTCACGGATGTAGAGCAATTAAGTAAATGTCTTTCTATGACTACATTGCATTTATTTTTCTCACTCTGCTCAACTTCATCTGCCCATGAGTACCCCCTCCCCATTTTACCGTAAAAAACTGGAGGTCTGCCAGCTAGTACTGATGGATTGGGTTAATTGTTTAGTTGATTAGAGATGGTGGACAGGAGATGAGGGATAACCTGTTTCCAGCATCATTCCACGGGGGCAGTAGCTTTTCTGTTTAAGCCCTACCTCATACTAATGTGCTAGGCTGTTACGAGGGGGGTGTACAGTAGCATTACAGAAAGAAGCACCCCCACACCTCTGTGATGATGATTCCTTTAAATGCCCATACCTTTACTACAGCATGGAGTTTTTGCATGACGTTCAGTACCACTAGTGCCTGTGCTACCTCATCTATGTGCCAAAGGTGTGCCCCACACCCTCCTCCTGAAAGAGATGTGCAGGAGGCTATGCCTCATTATTTCTGTTCCCCCTGTGCCAGTTCCTTTGAGCACCCAAGCTACTAGTTGAACTTGGGTCACACATACTGTAGTTAAGCTTTATTGCTGTATGCCAGAGGAGCTGGCAAGGCTAGCTTTTTTTAGTTAATTTAGCTTTAACCCCTAAGTACCTATACAGTGAAAAAAAGCAAGAAAATGTTTAGACCTAATAATGGGCTGCATCAAATGTATGCACTTACCTGATTTGATTTTTATAGACTTTGATCTGCAAAACCATGTGCATTCTGTGTAACAAAATTCTTAAAACAAATCTACCGTATTTAAACACTGTATGTCCACTTATCTAGCTCCTAGATACTTGCTTGCCAAGTGCTTCAGTGCGGTAAACACCATATATCTGCTTCATTTTTCTAAACTGTGTATGCTCTCTATGTTGCTGTTTGAAAGCTGTCTCTGTTGTGTTTTCTCACTGCATACGGCTTGTTGCTTCTAAGGTGAAATAGTGAATCTGCCCTGTTTACTCAGCGGGAGTATGTCCAGACTGAAGAAAGGTCTTTAAGCTGTAATTCCTAGTTTTGGTGCTGACTAATCAACAGCTTTAGCTTGTATGATCATTTTAATTAATTATTTCTGCAATCTAGAGGCTAATCTCATAGTTCTGAGCCCTTGTCTTTTACAGCTATTTTCATTGGTGGTTAATGGATTTTAGTTCTTGCCACTATGAGTGAGTTTTAGGGTTGCCACCTTTTCAAATGCCCAAAGTGGGACATTTTTGGTACAAACGTTAGATTTTGCAGGGCAAAACATACTCACAGCCAGTACAAAGGACAGAACTTCACTTTGTTGCCTAAATAAAAGCTTATTCTTGTAACATTTTAGTTCCTTATTCTGTTTCTTATAACATTTAGGTGTTTCAGATACAGAATAACTGTTTTATGTAACTATTACATAAAATATAGGAAATCATTTTGCCCTAAAATCTCAGGACATTTGCCATTTTAGTAATTGTTTTTCAGGACACAACTGCCCAAAGAGGGACTGTCCCTCGCAAAGTGGGACAGGTGGCAACCCTAGTGAGTTTGGCAAGGATTATAAGGCCAGGCTAACTTTAAAATTGCATCACTAAAAAGAACAAGCAAGTTTAGAAAATATAAGAATATATTCAACAATTTTGCAAGGATGATAAGGCCAGGATGGCTTTAATATTGCATTGGTAAAAAGAACGAGCGAGTTCAGAAAATGTAAGATTATATTCAACATTGTTAAAATAATCTGTTAAGACTTTGTTTTAATATTATATCTTTAAATTTAGCTATTGCTACAGCCCTCTAAAGTACTAGATTTAAAAAAGTACTTTAGAAACAGGTTACATTTTGTTTGTAAACTAAAGTGAAGTAAATTGTCTGTCTAATGCAGAAGCAATAAAACAATCCATCATAAACAGCATATTGCCATTTCCATGACTTTATCTATTAGTCACATTGTCAGGCCAGTCTTTGTAAATTGAAACAACCTCTTTTAAAAGGTACTTGACTTGTCATAGAATATTAAAGCAGTAGGTTTACAGACAGCTTAAACCTTTTTGCCACACATTATATCATAGTTATGAAGATGATTTAGGAATTTGTAACTAATTACAGAGCAGTGTAAAACAAAGCTTCTGTATGATTATATTCCTGTATTTTTAGAAATTAGATCTGTTTTTGTTCTATCTTGTAAAAGTGCACATCAAATTGAAGCATGCAGCATTACGGCTGCAGAGAGCATGGTCACCCTGGTTACATCTCTATTTTTTAGAAACCTGATCCAGCTCTATTTATTTTGCAGTAGTAAATGGTGGTTTAATATTTAAATGTATTTATTGCACCAGCCATCCAAGTGTTAACTCCTTGACTGGGCCCGGCTACATTGTTTTTCTTTTTTTTTTCTTTAGGCATTGAACATTTAGTTAAACACGTTGCCTAGCAATAAACAACTTCTTTAGCTCATAGCAAAGCTAAAGAATTTTAAGCTTATGTAGTCTGTGCCTTTCCTATCTGTAATATTAAACCTTTCCATGATTAAAAAATGAGCAATGCAGGCAGTGCATTAATTCACTGGACACTGAACACTGAAGCACTGGAATTAAGTTTTAATATAACACACTTAGGCAGTGTAAAGCTTGCTATATCTGTCAAGATGCAAGCCATGGTTACTGTAAAATCTTAATAAAAAAGGCATCTTGAGACATTGCAGAAAAACACGAATCACCAAACAGCATAAAACTGTCTTCAGTACAGGAGGGCCAACTCTCAGTACCACCCAGTCATACCTCCAAGAGTGCACAAACTTGTAGAATGGTAGGACTAATTGATTAAAGTATTTTCACCTTTTACTTCTTTCTCAAAATCAAGTGACCTCAGTCACTGGCCTGCAGCACCTGTGACAATGCAACGCTTGATGTATCGAGATATTGATAACATGAGAAGACAGCATCACAGGAAAGATATTTTTCAGTTCTGACAAAATAGCAGTGATGAACAGTAGTGATACTAGCTATACAGTCTACAGTTGAAGGGCGTAACTAAAAGATAACCAAAGTAAGAAATGAAAGGAATAGTAATCTTCGTGACATACTTGTAACAGTTGTACTGTGTCTTTGGGTTGGACAGGCAGTTTGATACAAACTTTAATCATCTTAAAGCAAGTTGAGGTAGACATTTGTAACCCTACCATGGAGTATCAGTGTGATGGCCCATCTTGTCAGTAGTTTCTTAGTGTTGTTAAATTAAGGAAAGAAAGGAACCAGTGCTGTTCACATATCAGACAGAGTACTGTCTTTAATTTGTAGTGTTTAATATGCAATATTAATATGTGTTGTAACCACAGGATATGTGACCCAGAGGAGTCTAGTGGGACTTGGTAAATCAGTATGCCAAATAATCTGATGTCATGGTGTCATACTTTACAAAAATCCTGATGGAATCCATATGTTTAGCTGGGGAGTAGTTCATGTAGGCTTCTTTTTGGCTGCAAATCGGGGGAACTTTAGGGTGCAAGTTTTGGTGCCAGACCCTTTTAGGCATGGAATCTACCTGCTTCATGCCCACCAAGTTCAGTTTTGTATGTTTCCACAGTTTGACATGAGGCTGCTTTCTTTTGCAAAGTGTGACTTCTTTATCTGGTACCTTGCTGTTGTTTCAGACGTCAGTCCCTCAGCAGCTGTCATTCCTGTGAGAGAAAATGTGCTGACAGTTATCCCTACTCACTGCTCCAGCCCTGTCCTGGTACTGTTGTTCTGGACTGTGTCTGTACTGACTGTGGACTGAGAACAGCTAACCATGCACTACTGCTCAAAGGGCAGCTAAGGGAAACTGGAACGCATCCATGTATTTATCATAACTAAGACTTTGTTTCATTGTAAAGTTAAAACTCACTCGTTACCCAGGTTTAGCACTTGCCATACATTCAGACTTGAGGAAAACTGCTGGTGTGCTTCCATATTTGTCAGAAACCGTATTACCTCTAGGCAGGTTCTCTGAAACCTGCAAACTAAACTCATGTATCCTAAAAACAATAAATGCCAGTTTATAGCCTGCCGTTGGGCACCTTCCATATCCCCAGACAATCATGAGATATTCCTAAATGTACAGTTTGAAATACCAATCATAAAAACACTTTTGCGATGGGCAATTTCAGTTATCCATTGATAAACCTTCATCTCAAAAGCTGGGTATGCCCAGACTTAATAAAGGATAATTCCCAAGAGCAAGTATTAAACCTGTCCACTAGGGGATGAAATGTCCTAGACCTTATCCTTACCAACATATTGCCCAATGCGTGCCACTCCTTTAGTATTTCCATCCGTACTTAAAGCCATCTGCAAACTAATGACCTTCACTTTGAAAGACTTTATAAATGCCCAAGTAAACAGTTAAGGACTCCAAGTGGGCAATCCTACTCAAATTCTATATTTTGTCAGCTTTGAATGTTAAATCCTGGGCACAAATTATTCCTTCCTTGAAAGGAAAATAAAGACTACATTTTGCTTACAGATGATTTTGTTTTTGTTTATTTTGCTGAAGTCAGCCTGGCTTGGACTTTATTTCTGTATCAGCATTTCTGAGTCCGTGTCAGTACATCTGTAACATTCTTTTACTTTTGTCTCCTCTTGGTAATTTCCTTTGTAACTGCAGAATTACAAAAATAATCTCTAGTTCTTTAAGTATTCATTTTTTTCTGCTGAATATGATGAGCTTAATGTGTGTGCTGTTTGTAAGTATTTCCATTTCAGGTCATAATTCTGCAAATTGACATCTCCTACACCTTTGGGAAGGGGGCATCTTGTATTTATACTTCCTGAATGTACTGATATTCTTTTTAAGGATCACTGTTGCAGTGTTACATCTGCCTTTGAAAACTTACTTGAGTAGAGAATGTCTTTTCAGACTGGCTTTTAAAGCTTTCGTAAATCTCTCGTACTGCTCCTTGTCCAGTTTTAGACCGAATCATTTTTTATAAGGGTAAGATAGTTGTGCCATTACTCATTTTTTTCACATAGAAAGTGTATGTACATCATTTGACCACCTGTCAGGACCATTCTAGATGACCCCCCCTAGGATAGGTACCCTAGCTGAGAACTTTTAACTGTGTGTATATTTGCCACAGTTGTAATTGCTGGTGACAGTTATTACTGATTTAGATTCTAATTGCCTATTTTGAAAACTGACTTTTCAAGAATTTTCAAGATCTATGACATCCTCAGAAAAAGTATTTTAACATGTATGCATGTAGAAGGCAAAATCTACTGAAAGCCTTTCACAAATAGTGCATTTTTCCTCTAGTTGGAGAAAAAACATGATTTCTCCTGAAGACATTAAGCTACTTTTCATAAGAAAATGCCCAGAACATAGCTGGATCACAAAAAGAAAACTTGAAGCCTTAGTGCAGGACAGCTATCTCTAAGGTGAGCCTTCTACCTCTGGCCTGTAACAGAGAAACACTAGGAAAACAGAGCAGCCACTGGAAGTTACCATTAAGGACTCCGCAGACAGAGATCATGCTGCCTTAAAGATTCTTGTCAGTCCTACAGATGCCTGCTGACATCAGTTCTGGAGAAGACTTGTTTTCATGCCTCCCCAGCTGTACATCTATCTGCTGTGAAAACCCCACCTCTCAAGCTCCCTCTGGGGACAGCTACTGCTTCTTTTCAGGACATATGCTAGTTTCCAGGTGCTTAAATCATGTCTGCTCACCTGTGTTGACTGTATTATCAGGTAGTGGATATTCTGTTGACTGAGAATTGATAACAGGAAGGTCTGTACTAAAAAAATTCCAGGTCTTAAATTGCTCAGGCTTTATGCATTCATGCTGAGGCATCTATACTTTTGCAAGTGTCATCTGTGATCTTTAGCTATAACATGTCTACAGAATTTTCAGAGTAGTATGCCAAGACCTAGTGGAGGATTACCCTTCTGCGTGTACAGTCCTCGATGGCAGGGTATCCTCCCTTTCAAAGAGAGGGAAAGTGTGAATACCAGTAAGTCTGTCTTAATTGGTCCTTGAGGTAGAGGACCAAATGTACTTCTTCTGGATTTTGCCCTCTGTGTGTTATGATACTGCCAAAGAGGAGTTAGTTCAGGTATACCACCTGCAAGCATGTCATTTGAGGACACATTGAACTAATGAAAGACCATTTTAAAGTGAAGTTCTGAAGAAGTGTTCAAATCCAAAACGAGATATCTGGAATTGAACTTGCGCATGGAAAAGGCCCTAGCAGTACCCTACTTCCTACATTTGAAGACCCTTCCAAATCATCATCATCATCAGCCCTCTTTTTCCCATTTTCTACACGGGGTCAGGGTATTGTGTTAACTGTTGCCATCTCTCTCAAGTCAGTGCCAGACTCCCGCCTTCTTCAGCACTCATGCCTGACTGTCGCAGATCTTTCACACAATCCCTCCACTCTTTGCTGGACGTCCTCCTTTCCTCTTACCTTCTTCCTGTCTATCCCAAATCTTTTTCACAAGATTGTCTTCTGCTTTTCTGGACATGTGACCAAAACACCGTAATCTGTTCTCTTTGATCTTTTTCTCCAATTGGAGCTACTTTGGCTTCTGCTCTTATGTCCTCATTTCTTCATCTGTCCCTCAGTGTGCATCCAACCATCCTTCTCAGGCACTTCATTTCCATCACCACTAGCTTCTTCATCTGTTCTGCCTAGGTTTCTGTACCATACAGTAGTACTTGTCGCACCACTATCTTGTACACCTTACATTTCCACTTCTTTGGCATTCTTCTGTTATAGACGACACTTGAGAATGTATGTCAGTTGGTTGCAGCCCCTCTGATTCTAGCTTTCACCTCTTCATTCAGACTTTTTTCTCAACCACTCATCCAAGATACTTGAAGCTATTTATCTGTTACACTGTCTTCCCTTCTATCTCAGTTCTCAGCTTCTTCTGATTTCCCCAATTTTCTGACATTACCACTGTCTTATCTGTGCTTAATTTCATCTCGTGTGCCTTCAATTTTGCATTACATTCCCCTATCTTTTGCTGAAGTTCTTGCTCAGAGTCTGCCTGTAATGCCACATCGTCTACATACAGAACTTTGTTTATCCATCCTCTCGACCTGTTTGCTAATTTAGTCCATCACCAGTATGAACAGCAGTTGGCTGAGAGCTGAACCCTGGTGTACACCAACTCCCACTGGGAACCCCTCTGTGCGGCTGAACATTGTTCCTATGTGAGTCATTGGGTCCTTGTACATAGCCTGCACTAATTCTAACATTGTTTATGGGACTTCAAACCACCACAGTACTGGCCAGATCAGCTTTCTTTGGACCTTGTCATATGCTTTCTCAAAGTGTAGGAATGTCTGGTTGGAATCTTTCCTTATCTCTAGCGTCTTCTCAACTGTCTGTCTCACTGCAAACATCTGGTCATTTGTGCTGCATCCTGATCTGAATCAGAACTGCTGGTCTCCCATCTTGCATTCTAATATTGTGCATATCAGTTTATCATTAACCTTCTCTAGAACTTTCATGCAATGTGATAGGAGTTTGATGCCTCTGTACTGCCCACAGTTGCAAAGGTCCCCTTTATTCTTGTACACTGGCACGAGTATGTTTATGTTCCAGCCATCTGGGATATGCCTTTCTCTCCACACTGCTGTGAGTACCCTCAGGAGCCATTTCTCCCCTAGCTCACCCAACATCTTTATCATATCTGGTGTGACCTCATCTGAGCCAGCTGCTTTCCCTGACTTAATTTTCCTTAGTGCTATCCATCTAGGGTGGGCTCCTCTTCTCTCATGGTAGGCTGTTTTGGGGGCAATATAGCTTCTTTAGGTTTTCCTCATTCAGAAGCTACTGGAAATACTCCTATCTGCCTTTGATGTCCTGTGGAATGGTGAGCAGGTTGTTGCTGGCATCCCTTATGAAGGGTGTCTGACTATCTTCTTTATCTTTTTGTCTTTGCCTTGCAACCTGATATAGTTTTGTTGTACCACCTACTGAGTCACTTTTCAGAAGTTTCTTAGCCAACCAGTATTCCTTCCTAGCTTGATCAGTTTTATTCTATCTCCCATTTTTCCTGCACTCCTCCTTTCTTTGGATCACTTCCTGGACGTCTGCATTCTACCACCAGCTTTCCTTATGTACCTTATTATGCTTGGCCACATATCTGTTCTGTAGTCCTCACCCATGCTGTTTTGAGGCGCTGCTTTTCTTCAACTCCACCTGTTTCCTCCTTTTCTTGGGATACTACAGGCCTGGGTAATTCCTTTAACTGTTGTACTTTCTCAACTTCCAGGTCTTCAGCCTGATGTCTGATGAACTTAGAGCCTTCTCTAACCACTGCTTGCAACTGATTGTGGCAACCAGAGGTTTATGCTGTGGGCCGACTGTTTCACTGGGGATGAATTTGCAATCATGAATTCTAGCCCAGTGCCTTTTCCTTACTAGGAGGAAGTCTACCTGAGTTGCATGTTGGCTAGTCTTGTATGTGATCTTTTGACTCTCTTTATGAACCATGTGTTGCATACTATCAAGCCATTTATCAGACAGAAGTCTAGAATGGCTTCTCCTCCTTTATTCCTGTTGTCCCACCCATGTGGACCCAAGCAGTCCTCTTATTCTGTTCTGTCTGTCCCGATATGTGTATTCAGGTCACCCATTTATAAAGACCAATTCATGTTGTCCTGCAACTGCTGTCTGAATCCACTCTTTTCCTCACTATCACAACTCTGCTGTGGGGCTTAGGGCAGTATTCATAATCTCAGCCTATCATTACACTAGAGTCTGATTGCCATGAGTCTATCATTAGTTCTGATGATATCCCTCACTGCCTTCTGAAGCCTCTTGCACCACAAATCCCGCACCATTTCTAGCCTGTCCCTTCCTGAGTGGTAGACTCTGGATCCCAAGCCAAGTGACTTTGCTGCACTGTACTTCCAGCTTGTCTCTTGGATATATAGATTGTCCAGTCTCCTTTTTATCATCATATCATCCACTTCCAAGCTGCGTCCTGTCTGTGAACCTACATTAAGTGTAGCAGTACTCTGTTCATGTTTAGTAGGTTGATTGGTTGTACATCCAGCTTTCATTCAACAGAGCTATCCCAGGTAACGCAGGCTGGGCAACTAGACACAGGCCGGCCAGTAGCTTATTGACCCAAGACTGCCGGGCTTTATGTCAGGCACACACTGGCCAGTAGGGGCACATACACTCCTTCCATTAATATGGATCCCTGTTGTAGGTCAGAGTAGGCCTGGTACTCAACCCATTTATCACCAGTAACTATCCATGCCCATTTTGGAGACATAAGTCAACATGACTGAATCACCTAGAGACATATTTTTGCACTGTAGAGTGGATAGCCCAGCCACAGAGTGCAGTCTGTGATCTGTGTTCTATCTTCAGGATACTGCGCACCACAGTAAATGCCCAAAGAGTTTTGTCTGTACAGCTCTTCTCCCTAAAGGACACCATGTAGAGTCTGTGCTGCTGCCCACAGCTCCATCCATTGGTTAGTTTTTGAGATGGAAAAACTGATCATGTTTTTCAGAGGTGGAAGGAACCCCACAGAGACAACAGCAAACTCCAAATAGGCATTGGTAGAAGGTCAGGATCGCACCTTGTATATTGTGCATGGAAGACAAAGACCTTTCATCATTATGCCAACTGGTCCCTCCAAATCACCATCTCTAAACCCTGATCTCCAGCGCCAATAGTGAAGAAATTAGATACTATAGGGTAGAGGATAAGTGCAAGGACCTTTATAGGAATCCTTTGTCTGACACAGTGGTGGTCTTGCTTGAGGCCATTAGAGAATCAGAAATAGGTCCAGGTCATTGCATACTGCCTAATTTCACAAGACAAGCACACAGGTGGACTGTCTTGTCATTAGGGAACATACTAGTATGAACTTTTGTTCATCTGTGATGCTTTAAGTGCCTGCAAGCCATGCCTGCATCTGTTTGTAACTTCTACCTGAGAGCATGAAAGAACAGCCCTTAGATGTGCCCTTATCCAAGGATCTGCTTTTTGGGCCACATTGTCTGTTGGTTTTGAAAATAAAATTAAAATGATGGAGTCCGTGAAGCAGCTTTGCCACCTGCTGTCTCCAGATACATTAGGAAATGCCCAACAAAACAGTGGCCTTTCTGTAACAAGCAGTCCAAGGCAGAATGTTATAAGCATAAGAATGCTTCTGAGAAAAAAAAAAAGCAGGGGCGGTTTGGTAAGTGGGGAAAAGAGAGAGAGTGAGATGGCATGGTGAGTGGGGAAGTGAGTGAGAAAGAGAGATGGCATGGTGAGTGGGGAAGTGGGAGAGAGCAAAGCAGAGAGGAGTGTGCAAAAATCACAGTCCTACTCAAGAGCATCCCACTTTCTAATAACAGTTTCACCCAACCTCCATCCTTCTCTGTTTTTACTGTTACCTCTCTGGCGGTAGGCTAACCCACTTCAAAGACAAGTGGTTCCACCTGATATCTTACAGATGGTGTGGAACATAACCTCCCAAGATTGCAAATTAAAATTTAGAGCCATTCTACCTTTATTAGCATTTCCATGGATCCTCACATAGAAAAACATCTTAGCCCTGGAGGTCCTTCAGCAGATGATTGCATGAAGCACTGTTGAAGGAGTCCCTCAGAGAGGGAAATAGAATTTTACTCTAGCCTCTTCTCATCCTCAAGGAGAACAAACCCTCAAGATTGACTATGGCTCTGGACAAATTGAGGAAATATCTGAAGGTCACAAAATTTAAAATGCTCATCCTTTAGGAGGGATTTTTATGAGGAGGGCCTGATCTTTTTGAAGCCGAAGGATGCTTAACTACATAACCCTGTTCATAAGGATCCTAAGTGTTTCTCAAATTTTATCATAGACAGTAGACATTTCCAGTTCAGCTAATCTCCTTTTGGGTTCTTCAGATGGTGTATCTCCCTGCTTAAGGGCAGAACTCAGTATCTGAAACTTGTTTTCCCCTGGTTGGGCTCAAAAGAACCAGATCCCAGTTAGGAAAATGCTTAGATCCCAAGGCCACATGTCAGTAATAGTTCTCATGTTTATCTGGCCAGATTACTCCTAAGAAAGATGTTCTTCATGTTTCACTGTTGCAGTCATTACATTTGGGTAATCTGCTGGCAGGTTGCCCTCAGTTGGCCTGAATTCCGAAGTCTTGGGTCCTGTGTCGGTTGCTGTCTCCTCTTCCATGACGTCAGGTCGTCAGGGGTTTAAAACATGCAGTCGATGCCATTTTCTTTCGTCTTTCTTGCTGCACGGTGCCCGAAGCAGAAGCATTTCGTAAGTGCCAATCAGCTCACTACTGAAATATTCGAATTTGAGTTTCAGAACCGAAGTCTTCACTTAAGCTAAGTACCCCGTTGGGGAAACTTTTTTCTTGCTTTTTACCGATGTCAGAAAAAGTTAATAATTGTATTACTTGTGGGAAGCAAATACCTCATAAGGATTTCCATTTATACTGTATTGTTTGCCTAGGCCCTGATCACAACATGCCTGGCTGTCGGTTTTGTGCTAGATTTATTTTTGCATCAAAGTATTTTGGAAACAGATTTAACTACCCAGAAATGTCGTCTGATAGCAATCTGACTACCGGAGTACATAAAAAACGCAAAGAAAAGGACAGAGAAAGGCAGTTGAGATCCAAAACCGACAACAGAGCTTTTCCTAAGCCAGTCGCCGGTTCGCCGGTACTCAGTGAGGCGCTTTTGCAGCCCCTGATAACTGCTACGTACGAGTCGCAGGCCCTCTAATGACACCCATGTGGAGTCCGGCATGCCGCAAGATACTCAAGGTATTGAACTGACGGATGTATCTCCCTCTGATGGGTCCAGAGCCGCTGAGCAGGCTTCTGAGGGTGTATTCAGACCTCACCATTTGTATATCAAACCGACCACAGCTGCAAAACCAAAGACAAAAGCAACTTATAAAACTAAAAAACTGACGCATGAGCCATGTGCACAGGCCTCTATGCCTAAAAAACAGATGATCAAAATGGCTGAAGACCTTATTACCTTGATCAGGGGTACCCATCCCCCTCCTGATAAGAGGCCTAGGCAAGACACTGATTATGAATCTTCAGATCAGGTTTCTCTCTTTCTTCTGATTCCTCTTCTGATCAGGAATTATCTGTGCCTCCCTATGAGGATTCTGATGCTGAGGAGTCTATTCCTTCTGCATCTCCTCCTGAGGATTATTCATTTGGAGAAACCTTGCATACTTTGCGGGAGCATTTTCACTGGGAGAGTCAAGACTTCTCAGAATCAAAAAGGAGGTTCAGGGATTTCCTTCTACTCCCTCAGCACAGGCCTTTAACCATTCCCCCTGTTTTAGACATTGTGGATGATGTGTTTTCGTAGTCAAGCTTGTCCCCTGACTCCTTACCTCCAGCTCCCAGTAAGCCTGACAGATATTACAGTGTCCCTGACTCACATAAATTTTTATTTAGAAACCCTGCTGCTGATCTTGAAACTATTTCACAGGGTCCAAAGGGAGTTAAGGCCTCAACAGCAAAAAATCCTACCCCCTCTGACAGAGATTCAAGGGTGCACTGGACAGATGGGGAAAAAAGGTTTATACATCTGCAACCTTGGCAATCAGGGCCTTAAACTGTCAGTTTCATATGCTTAAGTACCAACAACATGTTATGGGATTGCTGAAACAGAAAATGACGATTGATTTCAGAATGTGCAGAAAATAAAGAATTGCAGGAATTATTGCATGCAGCTGAACAAGTTGGAAAGCATACTTTGCAATGTGGTTTTGATTCCTTAGAGGCCTCCTGCAGGGCCGCAGTTACTGGATCTGTGATTAGGAGGCATACCTGGTTAAAGGAACAAAATTTACCTGATCTTGTTAAAGCTAAATTGCTAGATGCACCTTTACAGCATGATTCTCTGTTTGGTATTAAGGCAGAAGAGGTTTTAAAGAAAATGGACGACAAAGCTAAGTCTATGCAAACTGTTAAAGACTTCTTACAAGTGCAGCCACCAAGATTCAGTAGACACTGGCCTACCAAAAATTGGTCCTTTCCTGTGTCAGATAGAGCTCAAAGGGGCAAATCCAGATGTCCTAAGGGTTCCAGATACCAGGCGCAAGATTCATACAGGTCAAAGCAATGGGGCACTTCCACCTCCAAATCTGGAGGAAATAAAGCGCAAACCTACAGAAAGCAATCCCAATGACTTCCCTCTGCCTTCACCAAGTACTTATCTTTTGGCAGCATCCATAGGGGGGAAATTAGCACATTTTGCTCAAAATTGGCAGTTAATAACCCAGGACAAATGGGTACTAAACATCGTATCACAGGGATACAGATTCCATGTCCACCTGCCACCGGCAAATGGTTGTGGTTGGTCAAAAAAAAAATAAAAAAATGAAGGCAGAAACAGGCTATGTCCTCATGGATATAAATATTCAGGGAGAAACAGAACAGGAAAAGGACAAGGTTTTTACTTTACTCTACTGTTCTACCAGAAAGGACAAGGGCCAAGGCGGCCATCACTGGATTTATCGATTTTAACCATACCTGTACATTCAAATGCTCAAAAATAAAATTGTGAGCAGCTAGCAGCTTCTGCCCATGCTGGAAAGAATGCTTGCTTGGTAAGCTTTTTAGACCTGACCTATACCTACCATAAGAGCACCTGGCACCAGTAATTGCATTTGCAGACAAAGAAGTATATAAATATATCCTTACTTGGATGACTGTCCTCTCATTCAAGCAGAGAACAAGGACACTCTTCGATACTACTTGGCTTGTAAACAAGTTAACATGCCTAGGGTACACACAGTAAAAAAAAAGAAAACAACTACCCTCTCAAAAATAAATAACTGGGTGCAAGCTTGAATAAAGTTTATGGAGTCAACATTCTCACAGTCTGGAAACAATGATTCCTCTCATTCCTCTACCCCTGCCAGCCAAACCATGACAACAGACGATATCAGATTATACTTGGGGGCCCACATGGCAGGAAGATGCATTCAGGGGCATGGGTCACCCAAAACAAATGCATCTATTATATCAACAGAAAAGATGCTAGCTGTTCAAAATGCCCTAACAGCCTTCAAGGACTTACTTTATCCAGGACCACAAGTCTTCAGCATGATAACAGAGAAATGGGGAGAACTAATACAGCAGACCCAAATATTCTTCAGATATTGCAATACTTAACTGGAGATGCTTGACAAAGGCCTATCTTTTCTCATAAAATATCCATGTAAGGTGGTTTCCAGTGTGGCTCTTAACCAAAAAAATTCATCTCCAACCTTTTATCCAATCCCAAGAACAGAGGGGAGAATGCATTCCTTGGATCACTTGTGACAAGACAAGATTCTACATTTCAAAGCAGACAGTTTCAGCCCAACCATAGCTTTGGGATTCTACCCAAATGTATGACTGCAACAGTGAAACACGAAAGACATAGTACAGTTGTGTACACTAACCATAAATGTAGATGTTAAGTTGCAGTTATTCTTTGCTCCAGGTGTGTATTTGCTTGTAGATGAAGGTAAAGTTTATATTGATGCATGTATATATGTATATATATAAATTATACCCCTGACGAGCTGACATCATGGAAGAGGAGACAGCAACCGACTCAGGACCCAAGACTTTGGAATTCAGGCCGACTGAGGGCAACCTGCCAGCAGATTACCCAAATGTAATGACTGCAACAGTGAATACACTCGAACATCTACATTTATGGTAAGTGTACACAACTGTACTTTTCTTGGTATCTAAGGAACTTTTGGTGATGACACTGCCATCCCTTCATCATTTAATACCAGTTATCCCAACCAGCAAGAGAGAATAGGAGAATTTTCTTGGTGGTTCAAACAACCAGGACTTAGCAGTCCAGGCACTGCAGTTGTCCATCCCCAAAGGGGAGTGGTTTATGACCAAGTATGCATAAGATTTGCTTGCAGGTGCACTTACTAATCCTAAAATGTTAGCAGAAACTGGAGAAGGCCAAGATAAGTAGGCACATCATAATCATAAAGAAGATGGTAACTCTGCTTCTGGCATTGAAAGTCTTTAAGTCAGAACCAAAGACAAGAGGGCCGAGGATGACATTGGGCAACACCACGTCAGTATGGTGTGTAAACTAGTGGGGGAGGGGTTCCCATTCATACATTATACAGGCTGCCATTAATTGTGTAGTTGTATTGACTGTACATTTAACATCTGCAGGTAACCTGTACCCCTCAACACAAAATGTCAGCTACAGTAATGGGAATGTGACGCTAGCTGGAAGTGGGGGTAGATGAGTTTTTCTGTCAAAATAGTGCTTTACATAGGTTCATAAGTAAGTACTAGGCTAGCGGCCCTTGTGGACCATTTTAAACCTTTCTAGTTTCCCCTTTCTGAAACTGCATGTTTGGTCTGTGAGTATGCCAGTCCCCAACCCAAAAGTACAAAAGGCATGCAGAGGCCTTGATGAAGTTTGAACATGTGACCTCTGTCTTACCAGACCAGAGCTCTAACCCTTGAGCTATAATACTATTCTTACTTGCTCTAAACAGATTTGAAATAACTTTACCTACTTCGAGTGGCTACTTGTTGCTATCTGTCAGAATTATGAGTTAATGCTGCCCTCAATTTGTGTTTAATGTATAGTTATTCAAACAATTCTTGTGAATAAGTTTGGTCTTAGTATGTGTTTCTTTTGCAATATTGCAGCCAGTGTAATTTTTATTTGTCCTTGTTACTGGTAAAAAAATGCAAAGAGCTACACAGGGATGGTGGAATTTTTCAAGATAGGCATTATTAGTTTTAAGGAGTGCCCTATCTTGT
Organism: Protopterus annectens; assembly: GCF_019279795.1. Taxonomy (NCBI): domain Eukaryota; kingdom Metazoa; phylum Chordata; order Ceratodontiformes; family Protopteridae; genus Protopterus; species Protopterus annectens. Next base: position 1,182,406,144 of record NC_056745.1, read on the forward strand.
AAAATGGTAGACTATTGAACTTTGCATAAAATGGCTGATGTCCCACTTATTTCATGGAATATAAATGGAATTGCCAATATTCAGAAAAGAAGAAAACATTTTATTTATATAACTAGATATTACCTCCATGTCATCTTTCTACAGGAAACACATTTGACAGAGGTAGAACATATTACTCTTATCACAGGTCCATTCTGTGGGGGGTATTTCTGTACTTGACTGTGGAGATGTAAAGGAGGCATAATAACCTCGAATAGTGGGACTATATCATTTCATCTGATAGATTGTAAATATGATGAGTGTATTACTGATGATAAAGGGAGTCTTTGACAGCTGTATTATTTCCTTTATAAATGTTTACGTCCCCCTGTTATTACTCCCAAAGTCTATGATGTAGCTGATTAGAGAGTGGATTTCAATCCAAGAGGGAATAGCAGTTTGGCGGGGAATTAGTATTTGTTCTGCTCATCATAGGACTTCTCTCCAGGTCCCAGAAGAGCTTTTTTGCTCATGTCTAACAAACTGTTTAATAATATACCATGTTAGATGCACATAATATTTTAGTTATTTCACATTTTTATGTATTATTGTCTCTGTTTTAAAATGTATTTGATGATAGATGCTCTCATGTTCCTTAGTAATTAGGGGTTTATGCTGAAATCCTTGATTGCAACCCCAGTATTTATTTCTGATCATGTTTATTTGAGACTGACATTTAAATTAGATAGGGCCTCTTTATCAGGCACTGGAAATTAAATCTCTCATTAAGAACACAAGTTTCCAAAGTCAATAACATGTTTGACTTTTCCCCAGGAGAATTTAAGTCCTGGGATTGCTTTAAGGGAAAGACAGCAAGTTTTCTCTGGGACTACCCTGGTGATTTTATAAGAAGTGCTTGGAAAAAATTGGAACCTTGTAGAAGGTCCTGCAGATGGCCCAGGTCTGACTAATGAGAGGTCGCTTAAAAGTGTGCAGAAGGTAAAGGAGCTTAGAGACAATAACATTCACTTAATGTATAAGGTGGATAATTTATATGGGGCCCTCAGGCTAAAAGTATTTGATTCTTCACCTGTTTGTAGTAAAATTCTTGCATTTCATTTCCATAAGCAAAAGGTAGAGAGACAGGTATCTCATGTATGTGATTCAGTAACCACAAATTTCTGCTCATCCCTAAGGGATATAATGGCAGCTTTTACCAGATTTTACCATGTTATATTTTGATGAAGCAGAGATGTCCATTCTTCACATGGAGGTGACTTACTTGAAAACTCTCCTGTTGCTAACTTACGTCTGGATAAGTCACACTCTTTGATATGTCCAATTAAGTAATATGAGGTTCTGCTTAACATAAAACAGTTCTCCACAGGTAAAACACCTGGCAAGATGGGGTCCTCTTTGATACCTGTGGTTGAGCAGAATTAGATTTTCACCCTAAACTCTGTGTTTTAGCTAACTAGCTACTCCTTAGGGGTGTATCTCCTGTCACATGGAAAAAAAGTTGTAGTGGTGGTCTTCTGTAAACCAGGCAAAGTCATGGCATCTGTGTCTTCATATAGCCCTGTTTCCATTCCATATCATGGCTTGCGTTATAAATCGATGAACTCTTAATATTTCTGAACGACTGTAAAGCACAGCTTCCTGTCTTTTCAAAGAGCTCACTAAGTATGGTTTCCTATCTGGATACAGTATAAATACTTCTGAAACCAAAGTGATAATGCTCATTATTGACCATCCATGTGCATTGTAAACAAATGTTTATTTTTAGTTGGGGAGGATATTATAACATATTTGGGTATAGAGTTACACGTGTACTTATATGCTTCATTGGAGGCTACCTGCAGTGAGATACTGAGAAAGTCCAAAGTCTGTTTCCAAAATTCTAAATCTCTATATTTAGGTATCTTGCAAAGAGTACAGACTATGCCCTGGATTTGATTACCTCTGATAGGATCTATATTAGAACACCGAACATTCAAAATTTTGAGTGTTCTAATATCGACCCGTTTTCAGCAAATGCTGAAAATATCGAAGAAATAGAAAACCAAATTTTTCCCTAGGGAAAGAATTTGGTTGTCCGTTTCTGATGCTTCGGTATTTTCAGCGCTGTAGTGGAAAGTAACAGGTCGGGGTCAGGCAAGTGTGCGATTGTGTGGACATTAGGGTTAGGGCGGGTAAGGTGAGTTAGGGTTAGGGCGCGGGTGAGGTGACTTTGCGATAGTGACGGACCTTAGGGTTTGGGTTAAGGTAAGTGGATAGTTTAGTAGTGTATGTATAGTTTAGTGTAGGGTTAGGTGTAAGAGTTTAGGTGTATGTGTGTGAATTGCTATTTGTTTGTTGTGCTTGTGTTGTGTGTATGTGTTTTGGAACAGCAAATTTTTTCCCTAGGAAAAAATTTACTGTTCTGTATGTTCGATGTTTTAAATTTTCGATTGATAGGGTTTGATATTAGAACACTTGAAATTTTGAAAGTTTGGTGTTCTAATATAGACCCCCTATGATACCATATGACTTAAAAGGTTTACATTTACCCCATCACAATTTTGTATTAAATTGAAGCCATATCTTGGGGATTTTATTTGAGCTTGGGATTAGCCTGGTGTACAATGGCAGCATCTCCCCTTTTCCCTTTCCCCTTTCCCAGAGGCAGCTTAGGACTATCTGAGTTAGAAAATTATGCATTGGCTGTCTGGCTTAAGACCTTTGGAGAATTTAGAAATAAGGACAAATAAGCTGTTCAGTGAAAGGTATTTGCCCATTATTTCGGTTGCCCAATTGTATACTTAAAAAAAAAAAATAACAAAAAAAGAAACACAACTTGGAATATATCCTAAGGTTTTGAGCTCCTTAATTACTTTAGGACAGAAGGGATTTACTAATACTGGTACTTTGAAATTGATCCTATGCTATATGTTTTTATTGGAAATTCTTCTTATTGGGAAATCTGGATAAATGTTTAAGAAACTAGAAGAATGTCAGAATTTATGATTCTGGGATCACTTGTACAATTATGTTTCTAGTATATTCTGGGAGGAGTTCAGGGATTTATACCCAAGAAATGATGACCTATTCAAAACTTATGACAAAGTTTAATGAGTACTAGCATAGGTAAACTTAAAAACAACAAAAAAGATTGAGTTGGCCAAGGTTGGTCATATGGTCAGTTGATTTCAGAAGACATGGTGCTAGCACAAAAGAGACCGTGATTATTTTGTACAAGCTAGTGATCTCCCATAAGGCAAGCAATAGTAGACAAGTACAGACTTATGTGGGGGAGAGAGAACTGAATATTCAGATAGACAGAGAGCTATGGTCCAAAGTATCAGCTTCTCATACAGATGCAACTTGATCCCGAAAGTTTGGGTGCTTTGGCTGGAAATGCCAGTTCAAATACTTTTACTAAAATTTGTAGGATGTACTCTAATTGTTGTGTCTTTCAGCTTATCCCGGTTAGGGGTCGCCACAGCGGAACTCCGGTCCACTAATGTTTGGTAGTGGATTTTTATGTGCCGAGTTACCAGCCCTGATGCACAACCTTCAACGAAGGCACGCCCATTCACGCATGCCTCCACACAGAAGACGCTGTAGCTAAGAATCGAATAGGACAGCGTCTTGCTGTGAGGCGACAACGCTACAGCAGCACCACTACCGCAGGTCGTAGGATGTACTCTAATACTCCTTTTATATCTTGGAGGTGCATCTCTAGTTCTGTGTGGAAACGGACGCACGTATTTGGGGATTGTCCTGTTTTGCATGGTTTTCAACACATACTGCAAGGTTTATGTGATCATATTTGGCCAAAATGATGATAATCACTAAAGGTGTTTTCTTGTTGGACCACCCATGCTTGCCTTTGGTTTTTACCTACACTAGATTGCGGATTTTGTTGATGTTCTTCGTGTTTCACTGTTGCAGTCATTACATTTGGATATTCTGCTGGCAGGTTGCCCTCAGTTGGCCTGATTAACAAAGTCTTGGGTCCTGCATCGGTTGCTGTCCCTTCTTCATGACATCAGGTCATCAGGGGTATAAAACATGCAGCCGATGCCATTACATCAGTCTTTCTTTCTGTGCGGTGCCCGAAGCAGAAGCAGTTCGCAAGTGCCGGTCGGCCGACTCCTGAAATTTCCATTTTCGAGTTTCAGAACCGAAGTTTTCAACTTAATGCTAAGTGCCCCGTTGGGGAAACTTTTTCTTGCTCCTTACTGATGTCAGTAAAAGTTAATAATTGCATTACTTGTGGAAAGCAAATACCTCATAAAGATTTTCATTTGCATTGTATTCCTTGCCTAGGCCCTGACCACGACGTACCTTGCTGTCGGTTTTCTGTTTTATTTAATCAGCGCACTATCTGTCGTTGGTACATTTTTGCCTCTAAATATTTCGGTTCTTGGATTAATTATCCAGAAATGTCGTCGGTTAGCTGTCCGACTACCGGCATTCCGAAAAAACTGAAAGATAAAGACAGATACTTGCCGTCGAGGTCCAAAACTGCCGACGATGCTTCTCCTTAGCCAGTCACCAGTTCACCGGTACTCAGTGAGGTGCTTTCGCAGCCCCTGATACCCACTACTTCTGATCCGCAGACCTCTACTGAGACCCATTCGGAGTCTGGTATGCCACAAGATGCTTCACCTATGGAACCCGTGGATGTCTCTACCTTGGATGGGTCCAGAGCCGCTGTGCAGGCACCGGCTTCTGAGGGTGTATTCAGGCCTACAGTCTTGCATATTAAACTGACTCCACCTTCAATTTTAAGGCCTAAATCTCAATCTGTCTAAAAAAACGATGTTCAGGCCCCAATGCCTAAAAAACAAATGATCAAAATGGCTGAAGATCTAATTACTCTAATCAGGGGTAGTTAACCCCCCCCCCCCCACTTCTAAGAGGCCTAGGGCTGTGCTTGACTGTGAATCTTCTGATCAGGACTCTGTTTCTTCTGACTCTTCTAATGATCTGGATTTGTCCATACCTACTTATGAGGATTCTGATGCAGAGGTTTCCATTCCCTCTGCTTCCCCCCCTGAGGATTTTTATTTTGGGGAAACTTTACATACCTTAAGGGAGCATTTCCACTGTGAAAGTCAGGATTTTCTGATTCAAAAAAGAGGCTTAGGGATTTCCTTCTTCTACCTCAGCATAGGCCTTTGGCTATACCTCCTGTACTAGACATTGTTGATGATGTGTTTTCGGAATCCAGTATGGCCCCTGATTCCCTGCCTCCAGCTCCTAGTAAACCTGACAGATACTACAGGGTTCCTGAGTCCCAAAGTTCCTTTTCAAAAATCCTATTGCAGATCCAGAAACCATTTCTCAGGGGCCCAAGGGCATTAAGGCTTCTACTGCTAAAAATCCTTCCCCTTCTGATAGAGACTCCAGGGTGCTGGATAGATGGGGTAAAAAGGTTTATACTTCTGCAACCTTGGCAATCAGGGTTTTAAACTACCAAATTCATATGTTAAAATATCAACAGCATATTATTGGACTGCTTAAACAAAAAATGATGATGATTTCTGACTGTGTGGAAAATAAAGATTAACAGGATTTATTGCATTCTGCTGAACAAGTTGGAAAATATACTTTGCAATGTGGCTTTGATTCTTTAGAGGCCTCCTTCAGGGCTGCTGTTATTGGGTCTGTGCTTAGAAGGCATGCTCGGCTTAAGGAGCAATCTCTGCCTGATCACGTTAAAGCAAAATTGTTGGATGCTCCTTTAAACCAGGATTGCCTGTTTGGCAATAAGGTTGAAGAAGTTCTAAAAAAGATGGAAGATAAAGCTAAATCTATGCAAACTGTAAAAGATTTCTTACAAGTGCAACCTCCAAGATTTAGTAGGCACTGGTCTACTAAGAATTGGTCCTTTCCAGCTCCTTCCAGATTCTGTCAAGCCAAACCCAGACACACCAAAAACACCAGGTTTCAGTCCCAGGGGACACTCAGAACTAAGCAATGGGGGCCTCCACTTCCAAACCTGGAAATAACAAGACACCTCCCTATGGTAAACAGTCTCAATGACTTTCCTTTAAAATTACCAAGCACTTAAGCCACCCCTTTGGGGGGAAAGATTGCTCTTTATGCAAAAAACTGGGAACGCATAACCCAGGACAAATGGGTTTTAAATATAGTATCCCAGGGATACAGATTTCATTTCCACACGTTGCCAACACCAAACGGGTGGCCAGACCTGCCCCCAAATCAGCGTGCAGATGCTCAAACACAAGTGCTTTCCCTCTTAAACACGGGGGCTATTCAACCGGTACCAGAAGAGGAAAAGGGACAAGGTTTCCATTCCAGACTTTTCAAAGTACCCAGAAAAGACAAATCATGGCGTCCAATTCTGGACCTGTAGAATAACACCTTTCTGGACATTCCAAAATCCAAGATGATGACTCTTCACCAGTTACTTCCTATGCTAGGCAAAGATGCCTGGTTGGCAACTTACCTGCACATCTCAGTCAGGTAATCTTACAGAAGATACCTACACTTCAAAGCAGGCTACTTGCATTATCAGTTCTCTGCACTGCCCTTTGGCTTGTCTACGCCCCCAGGGTATTCACAAAGTGCCTGACTCCAGTAATTGCATTTTGCAGGCAAAGAAATATTCAGATATATCCATACCTGGACGATTGTCTAATTCAGGCAGAAAACCAGGGCATTCTTCTAAATCATCTGGCATTTGTAAAAAAGGTTCTGACTTGTCTGGGGTACACCATAAACGAAAATAAATCACAACTGGTACCCTCTCAACAGTATACATTCCTGGGTGCAAGCTTGAATACAACTGTCCAGATGGCTTTCCTCACTCCAGAGAAGCAAATTCATTTGGTAACCAAGTGGCCACAAAAACCCTGCTATCTGCAAGGCAAATACTGCAAGCCTTGGGGTTCATGGCCTCCTGCATTCTTCTAATTCCATATGCAAGACTGCATATGAGGAAACTACAGTGGTACTTTAAAAGTCTATGGAGTTAACATCGTCACTGCCTGGAAACAATGATTCCTGTCATACCTTGCCTATGCCTGGAGTTCCTATGGTGGGCAGAGGCCTGCCACCAAAACAAGGGACTGCCATTCACACTACCCCCTGCCGCCCAAACCCTAACTACAGATACATCAGACTATGCATGGGGGCTCACCTGGCAGGGAAGTTCATTCAGGGCAAATGGAAGCAAATCAAATGCACCTACATATCAATCAAAAAGAAATGTTAGCTGTACAGAATGCTCTGACAGCCTTCAAGGACTACATTTTTCCAGGACAGCTAATAGTAGATGGACAACACCACAGTTATGTGGTACAGAAACAAGCAGGGGGGTACACATTCCTAGTCCCTCTGCAGACTAGCCATAGCATTGTGGAACACAGCCTTGAGCTACCAAGTGCATTTACAAGCTCAATTCCTGCCAGGAAAATTTAATACACTGGCAAACGGACTAAACAGAAAACTCATGGACCCACACGAGTGGAAACTGGAACCACAGATTTTCAACATGTTGACAAGCAAATGGGGGAGCCCAGACATACATCTGTTTGCCTCCCCCCAGAACTACCAGTTGGACAAGTTTTGCACAAGAACTCCCCACAAAAAAGTCTGGAAAGTGGATGCTCTGTCCTTCAGCTGGAAAACCTATCAGTCTACGCCTTTCCCCCTCTGCCTCTGCCCTCCAAAGTTCTGCTAAAGGTCAAACAGGACAAACCAAGAATGATTTTGATAGCTCCAGACTGGCCACGCCAACACTGGTACCCACTCCTGCGCAATGTGTCACAAATATCTCCATGGCACCTGCCTCAGACACCTTTCTTGCTGTCTCAGCAGAAGAACCAAATTCTGCATCCTCAGCTTCCAACATTGAACCTTGCAGACTGGCTAATCACTTAAATTCACCCTTAGCATCCCTCAGCAAACCTGTGATGGATTTCATCTTGGAGGCGAGAAGACCTAGTACTAGAAAATCTTATATTGACAAATGGAAAAGATTCTGTGCCTGGAACCAATCTTTAGGGATGAGCACAGCAGCGCCCAATTTACCTCAGATTTTGCAATACTTAACTGAGATGCATCACAAGGGCCTGTCTTTTTCCTCTATTAAAATCCACGCTTCAGCTATTTCAGCTCACTGTAACACAGAACCACCCCTCTTTTCTCATCCCCTGCTGAAGCAGTATCTCAGAGGGGCAAAGAACTTGAGACCACCTAGGAGAGCTCCTACCCCTGCCTGGGACCTTAACTTTGTTTTGTAGAAACTCACTCTACCTCCTTTCGTGCCAGCTGCTACTGCAGACTTAAAATTTCTTTCTTGGAAAACAGCCTTCTTTTTAGCAATCACTTCAACTAGAAGGATATCTGAATTACAGGCCCTTATGGCAGTGGAGCCTTTCATCATCTTTCATGCGGGCAGGGTATCTCTGAGGACCAATCCATCCTTCATGCCCAAGGTGGTTTCCAGTGTGGCTCTTAATCAGTCCATTGATTTGCCAACCTTCTTTCCCAGTCCACAGAACAAAGGGGAACAGATTCTGCATTCCTTGGATGTGCACAGACAACTTGGACTTTACTTGGACAGAACTAAATTTCAAAGAAAATCTGAACAATTGCTAGTAGCATTTGCCACTGGGGCAGAGGGGAAGGCTATTTCAAAATAAACCATTTCTAAATGGATAAGTCATTGCATTCATTTCTGCAATAAGCACCATGGAAAACCTATCCCCTGGGGGATCAGATCTCACTCCACCAGGGCTGCATCTACTTCTGCAGTCTTTCTCAGAGGTGTTCCTACCAGGGATATTCTAGAAGCTGCTACCTGGAGTTCTGTACATACTTTCACCAATCATTATCATTTACCAGTTTTCTCTAAATCCAGAGCTGGCTTTGCCACTGCTGTCTTGCAGGGCCTTATAGCTGGTCCTAATGCTGTATAAATTCCTCCCTCCAACCATAGCTTTGGAAATCTACCCAAATGTAATGACTGCAACAGTGAAACACGAAGAACATAGTACAGTTGTGTACACTTACCATAAATGTAGATTTTCAAGTGTATTCACTGTTGCAGTCCTGGTTACCCTCCCTCCAGCCCCCTGTTTTTCTCTGACTGTACCTCTTCTTTCTTTTACTATGCTTAAAAGACTTTTTGGTGTATTTGCTTTTGGCTGGAGGTATAGTTTTGTGTTCTTAATTTTATTTGCTCCCCATTTGGGGGGCACCTGACATCTGGGGCAAGAAAAACTGATGTAATGGCGTCAGCTGCATGTTTTATACCCCTGATGACCTGATGTCATGGAAGAAGGGACAGCAACTGATGCAGGACCCAAGACTTTGTTAATCAGGCTGACTGAGGGCAACCTGCCAGCAGATTACCCAAATGTAATGACTGCAACAGTGAATACACTCGAACATCTACCTTTATGTTAAGTGTACACAACTGTACTTTAATGTATATTGCCAAAGGGTGGAAAACAAAAGCCTATCAACATTTGTGTGTTTATCTAACTTGATGAATTAAATTGCTGTAATGGGACTGTGTGCAACTGATCCTGTTTTAGAGTCCGCTTTAGAGAAATGGACATTATAGACATCTTTTATATCAGATCATTATCTGACATTCATAACCATTCAACTTTTCTCTCAATTCACAGCTAATTATTATGTTTGTCCATGTATGTTATATGTTTTTATTTTATGTTATTTATTATGGTTTGTTAATGTTCTGATTTAGCAATAAAGTATGCATTTTTTTAAAAAAAAATAACTCTGTAAAACACAGGACATGACATGCTAGTTCCTTTAGAAAGCTGTATACCCCATATTATACACAGAGTATTCTTGTATACTTTTACATTAGTCTTACTGCAGGCAGTCTCATTCTGGGCAATACTCAATGTAAGCCTTCAATGCAGTGTCTTACCTCAGCACTGTGCAATACTCAAGCAAGCAAAGAGATCACTGTATAATAAATGTTAAAGTGAGTTTAATTTATCTGTAATATTAGGATTATCTGTCTAGACCATTATGGTGTATAGGGGTTCCCTATTTAATTTTGAAATACTGAAATCACGAATTTCATTATTTCGAAATTAAAATAGCGAAGTCTTGAAATACCGATAAACCAGAAGTGCGAAATTCAAAATCCCGAAGTACGGAGAATTTGAATTTGTGCTTCTGGTGTTGTGTGTGAATGGTAAGATGTGAGTTTGGCTATGTATTTATGTGTATGTGTGTTGGTTAGGGGCTTTAGTGTATGTCAGTGTGTGTTTTGACTGTGATGTGTGCGCGCGCAAGGGTGTGTACAATGTGTGGGAGTGAGTTACCTGTGTGTGTCTGATTGTGCAATCTCGGAGTTGGTATATAGAAGTAGGGGGTGTGGGGGGCATAGTGTAGGATATTATATTTGAGTTGGGGGGGAAGTTGTGTGTATGTGTTTGTGTGTGCTGTATCTGTAGTGTACCGTCAGGATTTTGAATTTTGCGGTTGTAGGGTTTCTGTGTTTTGTGTGTTCGGCTGTGTAATTTCGAAATACTGAAATTCGGGATTTCAGTATTTCGAAATTACATGGTGAATCCGTATATAGTAAGTAGTTATATATGTATTTATGCCTTGCTGCATTAAGTCTATGTGATACGTACACATTTGAGTCTGGAGATATGGAATTTCATTCAGTTTGTGTATTTGTGTGATTCTGAATGACAAAGTTTACTTTGACTTTGACTACTGAGTCTTCATGTCATTGTGGAGTACATTGATGAAGATTAAACTTTTCTTTGTCTTTAGTAATGTTTGGGTAGGGTATGGATTTTGGCTTTTAGTCCTTAGTTGGTGCAATCCCCCCCCCCCCCCATATTGGTTATTGATCATTATCTGGATGACAGCTAGCTGCACCTCAAGGTCTGGCTCAGGACCTCTGCTTGGTGGCTGGGGCTGCTGGAAAGCCTGAAATGTTTCGCAATATCAACGTCTAGTACTGTATGATGTCCTAGTAAACTGGTCAGCCAGTTACAGGAATCTTTGATGTTTTGAAAACCTGTGTGGTTGGGCCTCATTTTCCCTAAACTAATTTCAAGATAGTTTTCTGCTTATTGTTTTCAGTTAAGGGCACGAGTGAGGCCCAGCTCTGACTGATCAAGTATTTGTCCTGACTGAGATCACTGTTGCAGTATTCCAAACAAATGGATTATCACCACTGATGTCCAGCCAGGGTACCAAAGGTTAACCTTTCCTGGGTTGTATGTCTGGCATGTGACCACAGCTTGAAAGTGTAGAGATGTGTAGGCAGACGTATGAGCATAGATCCCCAGCCCATCTTTTCGTCAAAATGAACCGAGGCCGCGTATATCCATTGGACTGATAGTTGTTTGGTGGTTGGTACCGCAGCTTCTTAAGAAAAAAAAAAAAACAGGCAAGTGCCACATTGGTAAATGTCCCTTTACTTACCTATATCATTTTGCTGTGTCTGTACTAGATGTCAGCTTGGAGGGGAAAGTGTGAGTGCTGTAGGCAAATCCCATACAAAGATCTTCATACCCAATGTATCTTCCATCTAGGCATGAAACACAACCACAAGACCTGTTCCATTTGTCAATCCTTTGTGTCTGACATGAAGAATGTCTTCCACTAGGGGATCTTGGACTTGGACTTCATGTTCAGCAGGCTCCCCTGTCTATCTTTTGGCCTGCAGGTCTAGCACTATTGAAAATTGTCCTTAGGCTATACTACATTCCTAGTATTTTCTTTTCTGGCTTTGGGTCCCACTACCTTGATCCTACTTCTACTTAGAAGCTGGTATTGGCTTTGTGTCTGTTTTCTTCATAGGGAAAGCGAGAAGGTCCTTAACACCTTAGGGTAGGATATAATGGGGTCATTGCTGACAAGTTGACTTTTCTTGGTGGATTGACATTTGCATTCCCTTTGCCACTGGTGCATCATGTATTATTCTTTAGTGAGGGTCAAAGTGCTTGTCTTCAGGAGTAGCTGCCTCCAGAGTTTGTTGACGAATGCCATATTGCAGGCACTGACACTGCAGCTTTTGTTCTGCTGTGCTTCCCTTTTGCAAGGATTATTGTCGACTGTGATTTTATCAGCGAGATGCATGCGAAATATGCAATTCTTTAACACACAGTGTTCGGAGATTTGTTTTAGTTCAGTCCTCCCCTCCTCAGTCTCATGACTTTCTGCATGGGATTCATCTAACCCACTGTATTCATTAAGGTGGGTTCCCATTTAGGATACTTGGTATGTATCAGAATAAATATGATAGCTTTAACATTAAAGACCTTAACATCCCCTCTGTGAGCTAGCACCCCCATCTAGCCAACCTTGGTTGTTGGGAGTTTCCTGTAAATTATGCATGTATATATTAGAATATTTTGCTTTAGCAGTGAAGATGCCATCCCTTACAGAAAGGTATTTGTGTTGTGCACCGTTATGGACATGTTCCTTTGCCGAACATGGTAATATTGAAAAAATGAGGGAAAACTTTTGATAGGTTCTATGGTTTAGATCATCTCTTCTGCCAATCAGAGAGTCCTCTTCCTAGTCAAATGATGGAGTACAACCATGGTATTGCTTATTTTTTGCATGCATTTGCAGTTTGTGTAATACTACTCTACTGAACTGTATGAACACTGTGCTTTTAATGTTGTTGCTGTGTTTGTTGTATGTCTTTGTATTTTCCTGACTGTTAATGTTTTGCTACATAAACATATTTAAAGTTAATTTTCATGAATAAGGTTAATTGGTTTTCAAAATGGCACTTTGGTTATCTCTGGGTGATATATAGCTGCATGAAATGATAGACTAATGACAAGTTATCTGAAGATTTAACAGTTCATAAAGTGACAGGTTACCAAGAACTTAACTTTTGAGCCAACCATTGTCTCTGTTTCTAGTGGTCTGTTGTGCTCAGTAATGTAATTTTTACAGCTGTTTTATGTATTATATGCATTTATGTAATTTGCAGTTAGATTAATCACACCTTTTGAAATGTAAAATTACGTACTTTTCAGGTAAATGTCTTCAAAGATCCAGTTGCAGATCCAAACAAAAGATCAAAAAAGGGTCGCCTGTCATTACACACAACATCAAGTGGAGGTTATATCACTCTCGAGGAAGGCAGGGGAGATCTTGAAGAATATGGACTGGTATGTTTGTGTTCTATTTTATTATTCTGGAATTACTTTGGTGTTGAAAACAAAGCTTTGCAATGTAGTTTGAAAGCTTTATATATTTATATATAAAACCACTTATGGAACAGTTAGATATTTGATGTGTGTTATATTTTCTATACTTGTCTTCTTAACCCCCCGTAAAGGGTCCATGTTCGTGCATCGAAAAAAATTACAGCAAACAGCTAATGATGGAATGTTAAAAAGTAAACGTTTAACGTACTGAACATGCTTAACAGTGAAAAATAATTAACTTAATGGCCATAGTTGGCCCACAACAAGGAAGTACAACGATGCATAAGGTAAGCGAAGGAAACCTGTTTTTTTAATTTGGCCTGTTCCCCACTGTAGTGCGATCTTGGAGTTACTATATATAGTTGTGGGGGGCATGGGTAGCAGAGCCCTCCACCTTGTTTGGGAATGTTCGCAATGTTGGCCAGTTATGGGCATTCGATGAATTATTTTTCCCTTTAAACTTTTTTAGTAAGTTAAACTTTTGCTGTTAGCCGTTTGCTGTAATTTTTTTTCGATGAATGAACATAGACCCCCCCACCCCTACAAATCACCATGTGGTAAGCAAATTTGTTTTTTTAGAAAGAGTCTGTTTACAATAACTAACGTATGGTGATACCTACATCATAATGAAGATTGGACCATGATCCGAACTACTTTTAGACATAGCTTTTTGTAAACTAATTTCCTTTGTTTTTTGCAAGACTTTTTGTTTTTAATATACAACTCATGTTTTTAAATTTCTTTATATTTAGATTAACATAACTTTCCTATGTGTTAGATAAGTATTACATTGTATATTTCTGTATCCTGCAGCATAGAACCCTATGTACAATTTTGAAATTCTGTACTTAAGTCTGACTTTTTGCTTTTTAATATTACGTCTTTGTGATAAAAGTAATGCATTGGCTTTTATGAATTACTACATCTTAAAAACTTGTCATTTTCCTACATTGTTTTGCATGCACAAAATGGAAAAGGACTCTTCATTGGCAGACCATGTATATATCTAATGTGCTGTATGATTTTGCCCCAGTGGCCACTTGGTGGCGAAGTTTTCAGTCACCATTAAATGTTTCAGGCTTGGGCTGTTTGTTCCTTGTAATCTCTCCAGGTCCTATATTTTTAACACTATAAAAAATGTAATTTTTATTCTTGAACCTGGTCAGCCCATTCCTCACTTTCATAAGATGTGTTTTCCGTATGTTGAAATATTTTAACAATCTGTGAATATTTTCCAGTCCTGTTACATGATTTTTAAATGAGAATCACAGACACTGGCCATATTCCACTTTAGTAGTTAAGACGTACATAAATGGTTTTCATCACCTGTAATCTTTAAGGATACTAACCTCCTCTGTTACCTGATGTCTTATTCTATAATCGTTATGCAGCTTTATTTTGGGCCAGACGTCTTTTGTTATAACGTAAGCACATTAATCAAGTCTGTAGTTTTGCAGAGTCCTCACTTTAGCATGCTTGCCTAATTCAAGGTAATCTGTTGTTGTTGTTGTCTTTCGGCTTTTCCAGGTTAGGGGTCGCCACAGCGGAACTCCGGTCCACTAATGATTGGCAGTAGATTTTCACAAACGCCAAGGTGCCAGCTCGACGTTCAACGAAGCCACGCCCATCTACGCATGTCTTTCAAACGCCCACACAACTACGGGGAGGACATGCTCAAGGTAATCTGTATACAGGCAAAAAACATGGATAGTGGGGATGTCAAAGATGTAAATGCCAATCAAGTAGAGTCCAAGTACTGAGCCCCTGCATACTGCATAGTATTACCATTATTTAACTCCTAGTCAGCCAAACCCCTATACAGCATATCAACAAACAGCAGTCTGTAGTCTGGGCTATCAACAGCTGATTAAAAATCTGTGTCTGGGTGTGTACGTATGTGTGTGGGCATGGGTGTGTGTATTTATGATATTTCATCAAAATATCATAACATCAGCCATCAACATGTAATATTTGAAAGTAAAAATATTGAGAAAAAAATTTTCCCTCTCCCCACATCCCCTGCTGATTGTATATAACAACTCCAAGATTTCATTACAGTGAGCAAAGGGGTAGTGTCCCAAACCCACTATTCCAAGGTTTCACTCAAAAACAGCTTTTACAGTACTATCAGCTGATTTTTTTTATCAGCTGTACTGTCTGTTTCACAAAAATATATGTTATCAGTTTCAGCAGTAGTCTCTGTGGCTCTAGTAACTGACCACAGACTGTAATTTTCAGAATCATCCCCTGATTTATTTCTGTATGGTTACTCTGTTGGAGGATATTTTTATTTTGTGGATTTATAAATATATAATTTTTTTCGTGGAGGTTAACCTCGTGAAAAGCTTATAAATGTTAGAAAAATAGGATCCCTGTCTGGAGATCATTTGACCGTTACAGACAAAGTGATTATGAATGGAAAACACTGCCAGGTGGAAGCTTACAGTTTGAGGGAACACAATTCCAAGAGTAGGTTAGCAGGAGATTTCTAGGTAAAAGTTCTACTTTTAAAATGAGTGATGATTTTTTATGTAGCTTTTTATCTGCATATTCATTTTTATTATCAGAAGTTTCTTTTTTAAGTGTTTAAAATTGGGTATGATTTTTGTTAGATCAGCTTTGTATCAAACCTGGGGCTTCGTTAATTTGCCAAGAACACATTCATTATTTTAGTTGCTCAGGCAACATTCCTGCAGTGTTTTATTGTTTGTTAGTTGTAGGACTCCACGCAGAAATGATGTTTCTGCTTGAAATGACTTATTTTGCAGTATTACAAGATCACAAGAATTTTTTTTTATTGTTTTTAACTCTTGAGTTGCTACAACTGCTGGGTTTGAACATAAGTGTGGTGTGGGGGGAATGCTTATCACGATTCTTGCTGGCTCTTGTGTAACTGTAGGAAAATCGATGAGTAGATTTGGTAAAATGCTTTGTGTACCAGAGAGGTGTTGCATTTGTGCAGTTGCAGCCAAGCAGTGTAGTTTGAAAGTGGTTAGTTTCAGTGAGACATAGTAGACCTTTAAGGATATATAAGTTTATTTAAATTTCTTACATTCCCTGCCAAGTATTTATCATAAGGCTGCTTCTAAGAATCTGAACTTTATTGATAAATACCGTAATGAAACATGAGTGATGTAGTAGAACAGTTATCAAGAGGACTGGTGGCACAACTTGTTGGTCATCTGCTATGGTTGTTGGCTGGGGAGATTTCTGTGTGTAATGTGACGTCCCCAGTCTGGGGGAGTAATTTCTTCATCACTGACACGGGAGAAGGACATTCATTTCGAATACAAATGGCTACACTCAGTAGTTCCAGATGCAGACCTCTCTGCATCAAGCACAATTTCCCTTAAGAGCACACAGGAAACACAGCCTGGGGTATGGATTTCTCTGTCTCTCTCCAGGTCCCTAATAAGGCTCCCCATTGGCACAGCTTCGGATTTAAGTCCTCAACCAAGTGCCCAAGCCAAGTCCTCCACCACTCTATCTGAAACCAGTGCTTCATGTCCTTGCCCAAGTAGCTGACACATACACACTTTGAGATTTGATTTGCACACACACACACACACACACACGCATACACACACACACACACACGCACACACACACGCACACACACACGCACACACACACACACACACACACACACACACACACACACACACACACACACACACACACACACCTGGGAAATGCTGACAGAGGTTTACTAGCTATGCCCCCTTCTGCCCAAACTATAAGGTAGTTATCACTGCCACCAGGCACTACAAAGCCAGCTTCCAAAGGCTCTTACAAGAGTACCCAGTTATACTGAGTGAAGTCAGTATTAATACAAATGGTAATGCTGACCAAACAGCAAGGCTTCAGGAGTGGCCGCAGTTATCACCAAATAAATATATGCAAATACTCCCAAAACTTAAATATCTTTCTAAAAGGACCAGCTACAATGAGAAGTTTAAATATATTTAATAGTAAATAATAAAAGAACATGAAAATACTAAATATCTATTTACAGTAAATACCAAAGTTTCATTTGCAGGGAATATTAAAAATAATACAGCTGGAAAGATTCACACAGTTACAGGAAAACAATACATAACTGTTCTCACTATATTTTTCCTAACTGATTTGGAGAATTACTATCCCTGGTCACTAACTAGCACAAGACAAGATGGAGTGGGTGAGTGGTCCTTGTTGTCAGATCCAATACCGAATACTGAGAGAGCACTCTGCTACTAATGTCTGGCTTACAGAATGACATAACATACATCTGGCCATCTAGCTCTGTTTCCCGCACTATCCCCCATCACTAGAAGCTGCTAGGGTTTAGCACTCAATGTGTTACAGTACACACTAGACTTTTAGCTAAGTTTTATTAAAGCATCTGGAAGGCATAAAACAGTAAAACCATTCCACTCATCCTGCAGGAGCTGCAAACTATTCTGTAGCATAGACATAGAGTCTCTGGCTCCATTGAAAAGTATGGGATAACATCTTTATGGCTAAACCCATAAAGTAATTTAATTTCAAATCAATTTTAAAGTTTGAGATTAACACTTCTTCAGTATCGTCTGTTAAAACATACACATTTAAACAGTTACAGTAATGCATGTACATTTCTTTTCTTTCCAGCAGGGCATACTGTTGATACATTAACACAAGCAGCTTTAAAAATATATTTTTCAACGCAAGCATCTGTACAAATCACTTTTATACACACATAACATATAATTTTTTACAAAATTCCAGCTAGCAGTGCTGGCATATGTCTCACACCTACTGCCTCACTTCTCCTGGCATGGCTGGCAGTGCCTTCTTTCATCACATGGAGTTTGAATGTCTACATTTTTGTATACTTCACTTTCCTTATGTATCTGAAAGACATGCTGTTAGGTGAATTTGCAAACCTGTAAATTTTCTTTAGGTGTGATCATGTACATGCTTCCCCTCCAGAATTTGTTCTCCAGCCCACTGTCAAGATGGATTCTGTGGTGATCCTGTATAGGATAAAGCAGGTGCCACTGAATGAAGGACTAAATTATATCCCTTAGAATATGTTTGGGGATCGTTGGGCAAGATGACCATGATTGGCTGCCTAGACTAAGGTGATGGTTTGTTTCTGTTCACTACTATTGCTTACTGGGCATTGACAGTCTCTCTACATTTGTTAAGTTACTTGTTTATTATTTTCTTCCAGTTAGTCATTCACTGCTCATTAATATATCTGTCACTGAACTAGTGGTGCATGAATTAATCAACCAGGGAACATTAGAAAGGAGGAATATACACATTGGAACAAGCTTTGTTTTTAGATCAATCTGTTAACTTGATTTCTCTTTATGAAACAGTAAAACCTTAACCATGTCAAGACAAATTCCCATTCATTGAAGACCAAAGAAGCTACAGATGTTATTGTTGTCTGTAGGCAGTTGGTATTGTGGGATTGTAAACTTTGAAGACAGTGGTAAGATGAGGTAAAGATAATCACAGGGAGGGTATACTGTAGCTTTGATATCAAGCCTAATAGTTTTCTTTGGGGCACAGAGTCCATACAAAGTTCCATAGGAAATTTTAATAATGTGGTTGACAGAAATAAAGTCCTTGTTTCAAGATCATTTTGTTTTAATTTGTCAGATGGACATATTATTCTTGATTGTTATCTTGAAAGATGTTTTAGTGGCCTTGGTGTTGTCATCGCTTTGTGCTACTGTGAACTCCACGAGTGCCTAGTGTAGATTATAGAGATGTGAGGCTGCATGTTTGTGGATACCTGCTCACAGGTAATTTTAGCTATGGTTTTCCCTCCCATTCTGGATCTTAGTTAGAAGTGGAGGATTTTGATGATTTTGCTTTTTCAGACATTCTGAGACTAGCCAACCCCCCCACCCACCTTTCTGTCCTCCTCAGAATGACTCTTCCTTTGGGGATGCTGTCAGGCTGCATACTTCAGACTAGCTTTTTGCCCTTAATTCTCTCCCTCTAGCCACAACTTGTATAGTTTTGGGAGAAGAAGCCTAAGGATCTTTGGGGTCATTCTTTTCTGACATCTGCTACCAGTGAACACATCAGGTCAGCCTGTAGGTATCTTTATTCATCCCCCTTTTCCCCAAAAAGACTAATGCCCTTTACAAGCCCCTCTAAAGTCGGCACATCCTGTCATCAATTATCCCACTGTTGACAACTGTCTTATCTCTGCTCCTACAGAGGTGCCAGAGACCACAACATTTGGCCACCTTGCAGCCACACAGAGCCTAGAGCTTTAAAGACATGTGGCAGTATATGATGTTACTCATGTGCCACATCATGGATTAGTGCACAGAGGTATTCATGTGACCTATCCTTATTCCACGTACCAGATACAGGAAGCACTGGAGAAGCTGTAGTATCTTTCCTAATCTGAAATCAAGGAAAGACTCTTGAGTTCTTGTCATCAACCTCTTCTTTGAGATGCCATTTGATGTGCTTGCTTTTGACTGTGCAGATGCATTGCTAATGGTTACAGCCTTTCGTGTGTACCCTGAGGGAAAATTTCAGAAACAAGTTTCTGGAAACCTCCTTGGTTGTGGATAGGCTGTTCAGGACTTGGTCAGTGATCTCTTGAAGAGGAAGCAGTACCTCACCTTTATGGAGTGCCTGGATGACTCCCACTTCCCCGCATTGTTTGTCTTTTTGTATTGGATCTAATCAACTCTAGAAGATGAAGAAACCTGCTTAATATATGAGGAAGTATCATGCCATAGTTCCTCTTCTGATTACATTATCATCAGCCAGGATGTGGACTCCCCTGACATGGAGAACCACAGCAGGTTTTGGTCTTGGTTTTCAAAGGAGACATAGAAATTGTCCCAGTACAGAATGAGGGCAGGACAAGAAGTTCTGCTTCATGGCTGTTATTGGTCATGAAGGGAATGCAGGACATTTATGTATTTCTGGACCTCATTAACACCAGATAGTATGCTTGGTGCTTTCAGTTCCAGATGGTTACCCTGTAGGAAATTGTTTTTCCTATTGGTGGCTTCCTAGGCAGCATCACCACTACATACTGTGAGTACCTCTTAGCACATTTCTATCTGCAGCCACATAAAAGACTCTTCTGGTTCAGTGTGGGTGGGTAACTCTTCAGTACAGACTGCTGCTGTCATTTTAGTTTCCTTAGCACCCAGAGGCTTCAACATGTTGGCTAGCCTGGCTGAAGTCTTGCAAGGGGAGAGGGGTGGTGTCTTTGGTGTTCCTTTATCTGAATGATTGTTTTTTTCCTGTCCCTGTCTTGGGACTCATTGCAGATGGCTCTGAAGTGATCCCTTCTATGGATGCAGCCCCTAGCGACTTCACAGTAAAGAAATCATGTCCGATTGCTGTCCAGAGGAAGTCCTTCATTTATTTAAAGTTGGGCACGTTGTTGCCTTTCCTGCCATTTTAGCCTCAGCAGTCTGGGTGAGAGTACAGTACAGGGTCGAGGCTTGAATGCTGTTGTAAGAGTTGAACTTTATAGCAGCTACAGGTGCCACTTTTATACCTAAGAATAGTATCTTGCAGTGGAATAGAAAATGTTAGTTCATTCGTAGCCACCACTTGGCCACAGACATCTTGCTGGTGTTGGACCATTGCTCTTGAGCCATGGAGTGATATCTTATCCTCAGCAAACTGTTGATGGATATCTCCTTCCTAGAGCCAATCCCTTTGTGGATCTTGATAGCTGATGCTTTGCTAGTGGACTACGTAGCTCACAGTAGGCTACTAGATGTTGGAGGGAGTGTTGTCCTGTCCTAGAAATCAGGTTCTACCTCCACCAATCAAGAGTCCAGGGCACTGCCTGTTATGTCTTAGCCCTGAATATGGAAGTTGTGCTTATCTGGCATTGAACCATAGACTGGTGCTTCCATCTCTGTGGTTCATATACCAATGGAAGTGTTGAGCTCATGGCTCAGAGACCATGTCTGGTCAGAATCTTGTGGACTGGGGCAGTCTGGTGATCATATTGCCACACAGGATAATGCATTTTTTATCTTTTTCTACTCCACGCAGCTTAGCAAGGAGGGTGATAATGGTGCATGCATTCTTCTTTCACTTGACAATGGTGCATGCATTCTTATTTCACTTGACATGAGAGGTTCCTGCATGCTTTCCTTCACTTACTGTTTATTTTACTTCACATCACAGAATTCAAAGAATGTAAGACCAAAATGTATCCTTGTCACTGGTTGGTGGTTGAAGAGTGGTGGTGTTCTGGGTCCTGATGACCTAGCAGTAAAGATGATCCTCCCTGTCCTAGCCAAGGTTATCTGCTGTTGCTTCAAGGGGCAGCTATCTCCTTCATGAGATGCTGATTTCCTTGATCCACCTGAATTGTTAGTGGGAATCTCAGAGGTTATAGATGCCACTAAGAAGCTTTCACTCAGCAGGCTTGCACCACCAACTAGAATAGGTAGTCCATCTGGGTAAAGTAGTGCCTGTACCTTCCTAGTCTATCAGTTTGTAGGTGAATATGACTTCCTTTAGATACCTGGATCTTCTTTGCCTCAGTTTTTCAATTGTCAGAGGGAATCTGCCATCTCTAAGTACTATGACCTTTAGGATGGAAAAACTGTGGTCACATTAGCTAGTCAAACAGATCCTTAAAGGAATTCTGCACTTCTGCCCCTTATGAACCTGTTTCCCACTCATATGTTCAGGAACTGAACTTCCTGGTAGACAGGTTTAACCTTCCATTGTAGGGTTACCACTTGTCCTTTTTACCAGGACAGTTCATATATGGGCACTTAAAAAAATACGAAAACAGCAAATGTCTGAGATTTCAGGACAAAACAATACTTCCTAAATTTCCTATAATAGTTGCATAAGGCAACAATTTTATATTTGTAACACCTTAATATTATATAAAAGATGTGAAACCATTCATCTTGTACATGGGTGACGTTTTAATTTGGCAAAAAAAGTGAAATTCAGTTCCTTGCACTGGTTATGGATATGGTTTGTTCTCTAAAACTCACATTTACCCAAAAACTGTCCCACACTGTACATTTGAAAAGGTGGCCACCTTGCATTGTCCAAGCTTGTTGGTTTGGTGGCACTAACAGTTCTTTGTTAAAAAATGAACTCTATATCCATCACCTCTGTGAATTACATCTTGGACCTTCAAACTCTTATGTGTAGGAAAACATATCTGGTCCTTCAGAATTATTAAAACCAAATGGTAAAAAAAAGTAATAGAGACAAACCATTCAATAAAAGCTGCAAGAAAATAAGTAAGCTAAACTCTAGAGTCTTTACTGTATAACATCTTAAACCTCCTGTAGTGGAGGCCCATGGAATGTATGCACATGAACCCTTAAGGACATGTTAGTGTTTCAGCTCCATGAATTCTGAAAGTCCATGACTTTTTACCTCTTTATGGATAAATTCTGGCCATTAAAGTCAAACCCCACTAGCTGTAGACATGCCATATTTTGACCTCTGTTGGACTTTGTCAGCACCGCATAAGTGGATTATTTGGCAAGCTATGTCTATAACAAGATGCACAGACACACACAGAATGCACACTTACATACAGACAAACTGGAGGAAGGACATCTAACCTAATTCATGTCTTTGAAGTGTTGGAGGAAACAGAGACACAGCTATGCAGATGCCTTACAGATGAAGCCACAGCCAAAACTCAACCATAGCCATGTGCTGTGAGATGGTATTGCTACTCATCATGCCACTGTGCCATTGCTAAGTTACTTTCACACAAATTTTCACTTTGCCAAATCACCAAAGATGGCCACTTAATGTGTGCAGTATTGATGCTTTTAATGGAAAGTAAATTATTGGTAACTTGTTACTTTTAAATACGCAGCACCCCCCCCCACACACACACACACACACGCACGCACAGGCATAAGCCATAGCAATGCTACTACACATCAATTTCAGCAAGTACAATACATTGTGCAACATTACTCCTGTCACTGTTTAATAGTGATCAAGCAACAGCAAGAGTAAATCAGTTGTATGACCCCTGTACCCAGCATGCAGCTGCTTTACTGAATGTGTGCTCTTTTAGATGCCTGTTTGTGATAAAAACACTAATAGTAGTAATAATGATGGTCACAGTAATAAAGCATTCAGTCTTACTTTGCACAAATGCACACTAGTCTTCCAAAGTTGGATTAGTGACTGTTTAATATGAGCAAATTGCAAGAGGGTCATTAACAAGAATCCACAGAGAGCTGTGACCCATGCCAGCAGTTACAGCCACTTTTGTGTACAATTCAGATGTCTGATTATGATTAAAATGATAGTCGTATAATGCAATTCAGATTGGTTCCACTGAAAGGAGCCACAAATTAAAGTATTCCAAGTTGCTTCATGCTCGCATTAATCTTGCAAACCAGAATAATGAACAAACAAGAGCTGCAAGTCATTTTCCACTACAGACTACTCCATTTTATAAAATGTGTTCAAACCTTATATACCAATGTCTCTACTCAAGCTATTTATAAACAAGACTGAATCCAAATCTATATTCGTGAAAAACAGTGGTAGACAAAGCTGCCTAATGTCCCCTTAAACACGCACACATTAAAATATACCTAGTGTTTCTAAAGTTGATACCTCTAACAGCATTTACTGAGAACATAAATATTTATCCCTCTACTCCAAATTCAGACATGCCTAAAACTGTATATTTGCTAGATTTTTTCAAAAAATGAAATTACAAATTAAAACTGTAAAAATCAACTTTATTCCCCATAAGCAAAATTATAACTATACTGCTTTTCCTGACTTAGTAGAAATAGAAAAAAAAATTGGTCAAAATATAAAATATCTAGTAATAACATTTTGCCAGAATCAAGATTCAAACTATCAAAATAACATTGTCAAAACATGGCTAAATATATCAGAAGATGAAAAGAGACTGAAAAGAGACTGATGCATTTAAATTTCTGTTTTCTTTCTAAAGTAACAATAGTTGAAATTAATTCTTTACCAAAATCTTATTTCATTTCAGTGTTACAAAAATCTCACTTAAATTCCTCTCTTAGTACATATTTCTGGTCACCAAAGTTCATCAGTCTTCCTTATAATGAACGTATTGCATCCGGAGCCCATGGTAGGTTGGGACTACTGGACATCTGTGCCCGTTACTAATCTTAAATTCAAACAGGTTATTACAAATTGTAAATTGTACTACAAAAAGCAAACCAGTGAAGTCCATTATGGGTTAACGTGGTTTAATTTCTTAATTATATGTAACTGTAACCCCCTTCTGCTCTACCATTCCTATAACTAAAAGATCTCAAACATCTTAAATACACAATTCCATCATTAACCTTATTTCAGTTTCCCAAGCTGTAATCTATACTTTACTTAGCTGAAATGTCTTCAGTATTTAAACAGCCCTAAACTGGCCTTATCCCCTTTCCCTGTAATAAAGAAGAGATTAATGTATGATTTTATTTAATTGGATAAAGATCATTGCAAAACCTGAGACATAAAATTAATCTCCCAAAAGTTTATCTACCTATCTTAAACCAAATTTGGTAGAGTCTCCAGTCTAACTTTATTTCGTACCTCTCAACATCTTAGCACAAGAAATCTGGGCAAAGACTAATATAACAGGGAGACAATTGTCTAAAAATACAGGCATATTTTAACTATTGCTCTTGTAAAGTTAGAAAGTTGCTAAAATAGCAGGAGTTGTGTTAGCATGCATTTTCTGAAAGACATGAAGTCTGAAACTCAAATGTATGTCCATCATTTAATGACTTCAATCTCTAGTGATGTGCCACTGGTGATGTGCCAGAAAACCACATATTTTATGCGAACAGGTCAAAAATGTGAAACAAAAATCTGAGACATTTTGTGAAAATCAGGACACTTAAGATGTATGCTTTATTTGGATTCAGCAATACACCTACAAAATAACCTTATTAAAAGAGATGTGGGCTTCCTTGCTGTCAGTTAAACCAATTTCACAGTGATTTTATTCTTGTTCATTTTATGGTTTCATCACTGTGCCTTCTCCTTGGGACTTGTTTTGTATTTTTGATCCAATTTCAAAAGTATCGCAAATACCCAAACATACCATTTATCGTCTTCTTGGACAGCTGTATATCAACTCAAAATACATAATAAAATGAGAAAATAATTCTGTCAAAATAGCTTTAAATGTAGTCCCCTTAAACTGTGTTACTCACATCTTGTGTTTGTACACATTGCTTATATGACACCCTATAAAAAAGCCCAATGTTTTCCATCATTCCCGTCCTTGTATTTTACATGTGGTATGAATAATGCAGATGTGATCCATATCTTTTGGAGCTGTGAATTTTCAAGGCAACTCTTGGGATATCAAGAAAATGTCCCTTCCTAGGAATTAGCTAATTTTCACATCCCTCCAAAACAACTAAACTCCAAAGAGCTGAGAATACTGATGTGTCAAAGCCTTCAAAATTCTACTACAAAATCAACAGAAACCTTCCTTGTAAAAATCTTGGGCTAAAGTTACTGATGTATTCATCTAATTTAAAAAAAAAAATTGGTCCTGCATTTTCTATGTGTTGTTCCTCTATTAAACTATTATTCCATTAAATCTAAAGAAGGAATTTTCTTGTTACTTTAAACATTTGCTATTACATTTTTCCAGGTTTATATTTGTTTGTTGGGTCACAAATCAAACAGTGTCATACATGTAAGCGACTTTTTTCCATGGTGGTTTAGTATTTACATGTGTGTTAGTTGTTGTGTCTTTCGCATTTTCCCAGTTAGGAGTCGCCACAGCGGAACTCCAGTCCGCTAATGATTGGCAGTAGATTTTTATGTGCCGAGTTGCCAGCCCTGCACGTAACCTTCAATGAAGGTACGCCTATTCACTCATGTCTCCACACAGAAGATGCTCTAGCTGAGAATCGAACAGGACAACGTCTTACTGTGAGGCGACAATGCTACCGCAGCAGCACCACCGCAGTTTTTATATGTGTGTTAGTATAGGTTATTATTAGCAGTTTTTTCTCCTTTCTGTGTATATTTGATTTGTCATATTTTACTGGAAATTGTATAATAAAATATTATTTGAGTAAAAAAAGCTCCTGCAGTTTTATTGTATATGTACACTTCAGCTGTTGGTGTCTAATAAAATAAAGACAAATAAATAGAGTAAATCTCAAAAATCAGAAACAAATCTAAAAACATCAGGGGATGGAACAAAGGCCAGAAGTCAAACTCTGACTCATTTCTCTCAACTTCTTTGCTCAAGAATTCTGAACAAAGCCAAACAATAATAGAGTGGAGGCAAAGGCCCAAAATCGGGGATAATTTTTTAAATATTACTCTAATTCACTTAAGACGTTAATAGAACAAATTTGTATCAACATGCATTTCCTGAATGATTAAGCTTGTCTGTCTGGTATTACTGATCAACTGTAAGCTTCAGAAAAAGTAAATAAAGGAACAGGTTTTGCATCAACATGAGAAATATGAAACTCTCCTTGGCATTATTGACTGGCTGTAGTTCTCAGTGCTTTCTCAGAAAAATGAAATAAAATTGAGAGTCAGGGCAAAAATCAGGGACAGTTAATAGGTGTACAGTCTCAGTTCAGTGATGAAGCCCCTGACCACATACAAACCTAATGCAAAAACAAGTCTGTGAGTGCAGGACTGCCTTGTTTTGTTTATTCTATCAGTCTCACAGTAGCTGCTGTGACTGGCTAACTCAGTGGTTCAGACTGTCTTGTCCTCTCTTGCTAATTGTGACTTGCTTCAGTATCAGTATGCTAAAAGCTAAACTGTTTTTAATAAATACATACCCTGATCCTTGGCTAGTAGAGAATACCTTTTAATTGTCTTGACTCATCCTGTTGAGGATGGATCAGTATAATGCTGTCCAAGATATCTATGCATTGAGGCTATTTTACTCTTAGCCAGATATTCATAGTGCCTTTGTTTATAGTAAAAAAACGGTCTGAGACCAATCTCACTAGTTTGCGGGATGGAGGGAGGGGAGGAGGTTGGCATGGAAAGCTTTACTGCAGTGTATACCAGACAGAAGAAGTGCAAAGCACTTCTTAATTCTGATTCTCCATTTTAGCCATCAGTGCCACATGAGTCGTATTTGCCTCATGGGATGCAAAAGTATAAGAAATTGAAAATGTATGCCAGTAAGACAAAGCCAGATAAACTGTAAGGCACAAGTTCAAATAAAAATAAAAGTAATCCAGCCTAATGACCATCAGTATAAAAAGCTTTAATACAACACTTGAAAACGCCACCAAGTAACACTTTCGCTAAGATATCTTTACCAGGCAATTAACTGTAACAAGCAAAAAGAAGTCCTTATATACATACTAAAACAGTTAAATATCAAGTTGCAAATATGTGACCATTAATTAGAAATTTAAAGAGACATCTACCTTACTTTATTCTTTAACTCTTTTAAAATTGTTTTAATGGTAAATGTCTCATTTAAACCTGGAGATTTCTGTCCTGAATTTAGCTATCCATTTATTCTCTTCCTTTTTGGTTTCATTTTTAAAATCTCCACCTCTAATCTTTT
Organism: Protopterus annectens; assembly: GCF_019279795.1. Taxonomy (NCBI): domain Eukaryota; kingdom Metazoa; phylum Chordata; order Ceratodontiformes; family Protopteridae; genus Protopterus; species Protopterus annectens. The sequence continues at coordinate 1,182,433,846 of NC_056745.1, forward strand.
CGCAAATAAACATCATTTTAAATTTATATTACAAGTTATCATTTGTCTCACTAATGTGCTCATACAGTGCATTTGTTTCTATAGGTCTACATATTTCAGGCAAGTGATCACATATACGCTCCTTTAATTTCCTATTTGTTTTGACTATATAGAAGGCTTCACATTGTTGGCATAAAGCCATATAAATTATATTCCTGGCATCACAAGTGTCATATGCTGTTATAAGAAAAAATTATTTTTTTATTGGATGTATGATATATTGATTCGTAGAGTCATAGGTAGGTACTAGGCTATTGGCCCTAGGGCCTATATAAGCCTAGCCAAAAAGGTACCCTGGCTTTTGCCACCCAAAAAAATTATTTTCCTGTGCCCCTGTTGAGCAGAGCCACAGAGGAGTGAATTTCCTATTTCCCATCCAATCATCAAGATTTTTCTTGAAGAGTGCTAATGAGGAGCTTTGTTTGCTATAGATAGGTAGTTTGTTCCAGAGTATGGGAAGTCTGTGGGACAGGAATCTATCCCTCCAGCATGTTCTGTTTATTGTGGTGACAAGGTTTAGGTCCCTAGAGTGTGTAGCTCGGAGGGATTGAGATTTCTTTAAGTGGAGCATGTCCAACAGCTCTGGGTTTGACATAGCTTTGTATGTTAGCCAGAGATCGCCTCTGAGTAGGCAATATACAACAGAGTAAAGCTGGAGTTTTTTTGAGACAGTCTGCGTAGGCCATCTGTTTGAAGCCAGTAATCCTCTTTGTGAACTATTTCTGTGGCCTTTCCAGTTGTTGTAGATGTCTTGTGAGTTACATACCAAAAGGGGCATTGTATTCTATAATGGGTCTAATGAGTGACGAGTAGAGGGGAACAATGACCTCTTTTTTTTTTCTGGATGAGAAACCTTTTGTGATGAGGTGTGCCATGTAGAAGGATTTCCTGAATACTGTGGCAATGTGATTATCAAAGGAGAGACTACTGTCCACCTGTGTCCCAAGGTCTCTTATCACACTTTGGATGTTAAGTAGACTACCACCTATGTGGTAGATCATGGGCACAGAGTTTTTACCAAAGGGGATGACAATGCACTTTTTGGAGTTGAACCTGAGGCCATGGCTTTGACACCAGGCATCTGTCCCAGTGAGGCTCTTTTGTAGGATGTCCACATCATTAGGAGTTTTGATTATGGCTCCTAGTTTGCAGTCATCTGCGAACTTCGTTAGTCAAAGACCTTTTGTGTTAGCCTGTACTTCAGAAAAGTAGATACCAAACAGGAGAGGACCCAGAACTGAATCCTGTGGTACTTCACTTGTCACTGGTCTGAAGTCAGATTTGTAGTCTGCTACTTTCACGGTGTAGGTTCTGTCAGTGAGCCATTTGGCAACCCATCTTGTGACATAGGGATTTATACCTAGTTTAGTGAGTTTATCTATAATTCCAGAGTGGGGGATGGTGTCAAAAGCCTTGGCGAGATCTAGATAGGCTGTGTGAACCACCTTACCCTCATCTACAGCTTTGGTGACTGCTTCAAAAAAGTCTTATCAGGTTTAGGAGACATGATCTGATTTTACAAACCTGAACTGGGTGGGGTCCAGAGTTTGGAGATTACCAATGTCTTTGTTTATAAGTTCCATGATGATATGTTCCATGGCCTTGTAGACCAGGCTTGTTAGGCTAATGAGGCAGTAGTTCCCAGGGTCAGTGGTGGCTCCCCCTTTGTGGAGTGGGATAACCATCGCTGTGCGCCTTTCAGTGGGCACAAAGCTTGAGGTGAGGCTATGATTGAGCATAGTGCTTAGGTGGGGTGCCAGTTCATTCTGTAGTTCGTGTAGAACGCAGCCTGGGATGTTGTCAGGTCCCATGGATGCTGTGTTCTTGGCTTTGGAGAGTGTGGTTTTTACCTATGCAGCCGTGTTTACAGGAACTTTGCAGTCTTCTGGTATAGTGATGGGCCCGAGTGAGGGGGGGGTTATCTGCCAAGATGTTGGCAGTATCAGTTGGTTTTGTATATTTAGTGCCATTGTGTTGTAGGGTGGCCACAGTGGTGCAGCGGTTAGCATTGCCACCTCACAGCAAGAGGTTCTCCGGTTCGATTCTCGGCTGGGGTGCCTTCTGTGTGGAGTCTGCATGTCCTCCCTGTGGTCGTGTGGGTTTCCTCCGGGTCCTCTGGTTTCCTCCCACATCCCAAAGACATGCAGTAGGTGGATTGGACACAGGTGTGAGTGTGTGCATGTGTGTGCCTTCTGTGGAAGGTTGGGCGCTGGGCTGGCAACTCGACAGAGTAAAACTCCACTGCCAATCATGAGCGGACAGGTGATCCGCTGTGGTGACCCCTAACTGGGAAAAGCCGAAAGAAGAAGTGCCATTGTGTTGTAACTCAAAGCAGATCTGAGTGTTGTCATTCAGATTCTTGACATAGCTATAGAGTGCTTTGTGGTTGTCTTTAGAATCAGTGGTGATTTTGTGTTCATAACTAGCTTTGGAGGATTTTATGAGGGATCTCAGCTTCTTACTGAGGCTGACCAGGGAGTTCTTTCAGTCATGGGATTTTAATCTTTTTTGCAACATAAATGCAGCGATGTATTGCATTTATGTTTACCTTGCTTAGAGCTTCTAATATTACCCAAAGTCTTTCTGTTGTTTGTAGCATAACTGTTTTTTTTTAATTTTTAGATCTTTTATAAGCAAAAGTAGGTTGTTCATTCCTTATATCTTCAAAAATGAGGTATTTGCTGTACCATAAACCAATACTTTATGATAAACTGTTTCAACATATGAATATTTCTGTTATAAGTTAACACACATCTGCAGTTTAATTTAGAATTATTGTTATTGTTATTGCTTTCTTGTAATATATCAATTTTCTCTGAAAATGTTGGTCTTTCTTTGCTGATTCTATTGCACTGAATTTCTCTCTCAATAGCAGTCACTCTTTGTTCATTGTAGTCCCTAGCCCCAAAGTCACTGGCCATATAATCCATCCATGTATTCACAGTACCGTAATTCATATTTAATTTTGCAACATGCAACATTTGATTCTCTGTTGGTTAAGAGAGGCAAGGTTGAAGGACTAGATGGTTATACTCATAAGAATTTGGTGAAAGCAATGTAATATTTGGAGGCAGGGTCCCGAAATTAGACTGAATGACAAAAGACTGATTCCTATAATCCTATTTGGCTGAAACCAAATGACTGAAAATTCATCACAATACGAGTGTTACAAAATACCTGCCTCTAAGTAATAATGTAGTAAGGCAAGGTCCCTTGTAACATCCTGTAGAAGGTTATGTCCCAACATCCCTGTACTAGTGTACCCCTGTACCCTTACTGCAATACTCTCGCTCTTAGGGCTGCATGCTCTATTGCATTAGGACACTGTGGCCACCTGGTGAGGGAGTTTAGGGTACACATCCTCCACATCGGCATGCAGCAGGAGCTTGACCTACTACAACACTGTATAAACCTTTGCTGCTCTGTAACATTTGCAGTGTGGTGACTTTTCAGTCAAACTATTCAGCTATGTGGTTGTCAGCCATTTGGCATTCAGTCTAATCTCCGAGACCTGCTTGTAGGCCAGCATAGGAAGTGCAAACAAAAGTGGGAGAAGAATCTGGAGCTAATAATTTTAAGTGACTTTAAAGCCAGTTTGAGTGCGGTATGTAATACACTTGGGATGTATTAGTGTCAAAAGAAGCAAGTTATTCCTGTGCACGTACTCTTGGCAGGACTTGATTTGATTTACTTTGTATATTTTTTACATCTTACTTCTGCAAGGACATGAAAAAATGCCTAAATTGAGAGTTCAAAGTCAGCATCAGAAATGATGTGGAAAGAGATGTTTAGTTCAAAACATTTAGTATGTTTCCATACATGCAGTGCATACATCCAGCATTTCTGGACGGGTTGTATGAGGTAGAACATTGGTGGTTTAAGATTGACTGTTGATTTATGTGACTGTAATATACTTCATCTCCTTATTGCCTGTGCTTCTATGGTCACTTGAAGGCAGTCACATTATTTTCTTTATCCAAGTATTTTTATAAAGTAATTTTGACTCATAAATTGCTCCTTGAGTATGCTTAAACAATGTGCAAGTGTTGAGTTTTTTGTATTCTATAATGTGTTTTTTTATTCTTACAGGATCTTCTTCACACTGTGTTCAGAAATGGCAAGGTAATGAAGACCTATACATTTGATGAAGTGAGGGAGAATGCTAAATTAACCGATGATGAACTGGAGGAATTTTTATAATTAGACTTCATTCCATGGTTTATATGTAAAGTAATGTACAGTGACTTTAAATAGTGAATTTACATGCACCATTGCACCATGTCCTGAAGGAAGTTTGGCAGCATATTTTATCAATCATTTTACACAACAGAAATGAAACCACCGCCACCATGTTTATTGTAGGTTTTATGGTTTGTACTGCATAATCTAATATTCTCCACTTTATTCCCTATGCTGTTAGATGAGTATATATTTTAATGAGTGTGGCATTTCCTCTAAGAATATATCTATAACTATGATATGTTGAGTAATAAACTTTATTTTTTCAAATTGTTGGTGTTTTTCCTATGTAATAATTAAAGTGCATTGTACATACTTTATTTTTCACTGTTTACATAATATGTTTTTAATTTGTATTCTACAGTTGAATTTTTAAATTCTATAGTAATGCACTGTAAACTATGCTCTCTTAGTTTAGTTCGTAACATTACAAATATCCTTATGTTTGTAAATCAAATGCAAAACAGACATTTTAACTGTATTCATTTTCATAATTACTGTCTTTTATTGCAAGGTTCATGTTATCTTTGATTTTTTTTTTTTTTGTGTACATTAACAAAATATGCAATATTGAATGCCTTTACATCAAAGTCACCTAAAATCAGACTTCTAAGATTATTAGCTTTTAAACAATCAAAGACATAGCTCATGTGTCCATCATTACTGGGTCAGTAAGCACATCAAAGTCTGTATCCCCGAGTTCTGCAGCTTAAGTTTTTTTTTTTTTATAATGCAAACCAGCAGCAATACTAGAATTAAATTGGATTATCTTATGCATTTGTTGCAGAAGCCAGAAATGTAATTTCTACTTTCCTGTCTGTTGGAGAGGATACATTTCTTAGGTGGTTGCCAGTTTTGCTGCATTTAATTCTGCCACTTTGTATTCACTGCAGTACCTTTTGGTACATCTCACTGCTGTGTGTTATTTACATTCATACTTAATATGAATGTGTAAGTTTCACTTACAGAACAAGAGACTTGCTTGTAATTTAAATGCATGCAGCAGATCTCATCTTTGTAAATAGCATGCATTTATAGGGCTGAGTTACAGCCCCATGAGTGCATTTATGTCTGTTCTGATAAATGCTGTGCAAGTACATAGAACTGATGCTGTAGTGTAAATACTGTGAATTAAGCATATGGTTCTCAAATATATCCAAAAGGAACTAATCTGTAATATTCTCTGCATATTGAATGATGTAGTGTGATAATTATATACACGTCTACATTTGAGTTTAAAGCAGCTGTGCAAAAACAGATTAATAATAATTAGTTACTTGAGAGCCCAAACAGTTTATATGTTTATTAGATGATGGTTTTCTAATCTAGTAATATTTATAATTTTAGGAACTTTTAAGAGTTTAGTTTTTCCTAAAATGTAAGGGAGAAAGTCAATTGAAACATTATTGCAGCCCCAGCAAGGGTAAGCTTTTGATTAAGACTTATTTTAGAAATAGGACAAGTATATTTAACTACTACTTATTTTTTAACCTTGTCATTTTAGGAACCTGATTTTGGGATTGTGTTTTTGCTGCATTGAAACATTAATTGTAAATAAAAATTTGTATAGCTTTTAAATTTCCTCATTGGATCTTGTGTTAGTTTTAGCATTGCATTTAGTTCAGACAGATCCATTGCCTGATTATAGTAAATCTGAAAAATGACAGCAGATGCCCTTTTAACATTAAGAACTTTTAGAAGTGCTCTTAAATATCACAAGCAAGCCCTGCATTGATACAAATTAGGATTAGCACTTAACATCTTTTAGTGTCTCAGAAAAGAGACCTAAATCTTTTAAAGTCTGAGGGATTTCATAATCTGATTATCTTTTTAAGATTCTCTTAATTATTAAATTATATGCTGTTGCAAAGAGCTCAATGCCTTAAAATGCTTACTGGCAAAACGTTTAAGGGGATTTGTATATTTGCAGTATATCTATAATAAAGTATATATTGTGGAGGTATGGCAGTTTAACATATATAAACTACTGTTTTCTACAACCGTTGTGTAATGTGTCTTGTCCTGGTTTTAGAACTTAGTTTATTATTCACTTTATTGTCAAAAGTGGAACTTTTCTGTCTTTAAGGGTCCTTCATAAATGCATTAGCTGACTGATGTAGTTGATGCTTTACAAAATAAATGTCAGTTGTTTCTTTTTATGCTTATGTGATTTTATTATTAAATATGAAAATTTGCACCAAAGTCCCTGGAACACTTCAGAATTATGCAACATTTCTCCAAATACTGAAGTGCTGAATTCTGGAGTCTTACTAAAACCAGGAAACAGAATTCCATCAGGAGATTATGGTTTACCTACCCCCACCTCTCTCAAAAAATATTTTGTGTGTTTGTGTCTCCCCCCCCCCCAAAGACACACACAGATTAAGGTTGCCATATGTCAGATCAGCTGATATTTTGTTGGTGGGAGAAAATTTTGGGATCCTGTTTTCAGTTTGGAATTCATGAGATTTTGAAGTTCATGATTTTTTTATTTGTTAACCCATTTTATTTCAGCACTAGTATTCTATAAGATTTTTTTATTTTTGACCTATGTATAAGTTGCAAGTCTATTTTTTATTTTTTTAAATAGATGTAACCATTTTTTTCAATTTTTGTGAAGTAACTTAATATCAATAAAGCATTTACTAGAAAACTCTAAACAAATCTGCAGTTTGCATGCTTGTTAAATGTAAGTACCAGAGGTTCCCAGAAGATTATATTTTGAAAGTTCTACTACATTTTTGCAGTGAAAAGGCAGAGGGTTTGTTTTTTATGATGTACAACCATACTAGAGATACAGTTTCCGTAAAAAAAAAAAAAACTCTTAATTAATGTTACATCTAAGAACTGCATTTATGGCTTCAGGTACTACTACTTTACTCCTAGTGGCAAGAACAAGACCATCTCACCCTACTTGTTTTGTAATTAATAGCCATTTTCACCCAGAGAAAGGATGCTCTCACTTAAATCAGTTGCTGTGTCCTTGTACTAGTTTGCCAGAATTTTGTTGAGTATTCTCACTTGTGGGCTGTTTTCTCCCCCACTGTGAGTTGTCCCTCACATCTACAGGCAGTGTGTACAAGATTTTATATTATAAGAAACCAGCAGAAATTTTTGATCTGAAAATGGAATCTTCAACAAATGAAATTTATAGCAGGTTTATATAATTGAAGATGGAAGCATGCATAGAAAAATAGGCATTCTTGCAGAGTAGGGATTTAGTTTTAGAGCATATATTTTTGTGCATGTCTATATAAAACATGCATATATGTATTTATGTTTTGTATCTGTATTGACATGTTTTCAAATGAGAAATGGCCTGAGCAAAGATGCTGCGTTTCCCTTCAAGAAAGGCCAGCAGTTGTATATCTTGCAAGTGTTGATGTCATAAAATTAGGTCTTATTACCGGATTCAAATATAAATATATTTTCTGTATCCATTCAGCTGACATCATGTAGTAGTTGTGCCAACCTGCATGTGAAGAATGTTGTGGAACTGATAGAGACATTTAGTCATCGCAGTTAATTTGAAGAGTTTTTATCCATTTACATTTAGTCAGGTTTTCTTAACCTGTTAGTGCAACTGCTTTTTCATGGGTAGTGTCAGAATAGTACATTCAGGATTTGGGAGTGGAGTCAAACCTTATGTTTTCTAGAGGACTTTATTCACAGTTGATTAATCCAGCTTACTAACTACTATCATTTTCTATTCTGAAATGTGGATCCATCCATCCACAACCCCTTTTTCCCATTTTGTATATGGGGTCAGGGAATCGCGTCAAAAGTGACAATCTTTTAAAACCAAGGTTTACACCGCCAGGTGGCTATATCATCTCCAAGAGTTGTGCAACAAAGAAAATTGAAATTAAATGTAAGCCGTATACCAGAGTAAGTCACTTACCCTATGTGCAAGACTTTTAGAATCTGCCCCCTCCCCCCGTTTTTTGTTGCCTTTTAGGAATTTATCCTCTTTGAAATACTGGCTTTTCCTTCCTCCATCAGCTTGGTATTAGGATGCAGATAGATAAAGAAAAATTAGCGGGTTTACCCCACCCTACCTACAAAGTGCATATTGCAATAAGTATTTACAGATCCTAGCCTACAGTACAGCTTATCACCTATAGGAGGCATAAGCAGTGGTGATGCCTAAAGTCCTAAGAATGATTTTAGCTGGTGGGCATTTAACAGCTTCGCCAATTTCTACATTCTTGATTGTTTAACAAGATTTGGCTAAGACAGTCACTTTTTATCTTCTTCTTCTTCTTTCGGCATTTCCTGGTTAGGGGTCTCCACAGCGGAACTCCGGTGCGCTAATGATGATTGGCAGTAGATTTTTACGGTGCCGAGGTGCCAGCTCGACGCCCAGCCTTCAAAGAAGGCACGCCCATTTACGCATGACTTTTGAACGCCATTCGACTGCAGGGAGGACATGCAGACTCCACACAGAAGGCTCTCCAGCTGAGAATCGCACGGGAGAACTTCTTGCTGTGAGGCGACAACGCTACCGCTGCACCACCGTGGCTTCATACAGTCACTTTTTTTTTTTTTTTAATCTAATAATGTTACAAAATCCAGGAATCTCTGTGCCTGTGCCTTTGTTGTCATATAGGATTCCTTAAAAATCAAAAGTCACTTTCTGTTTATCTGTCCCATATAATTATATGGGACACATAAACAGAAAGTGACTTTTGATTTTTAAGGAATCCCGTATGACAACAAAGGCACAGAGATTCCTGGATTTTGTAAAAACAAACTCTCTGGACCAGATAGTCAATACACCAACCAGGGGTGCAACTATGCCGGATCTGGTCCTCACTAATATAGGGAGACTGCTGTACACCCTCTACTGTAATTCCTTCCCTGGTAAGGTCAAAAACTGGACCCCCAGCTAAACCTGGAATATTCAGGAACTATTCTAAGACTAACCTGTTGCTATTAAGTGAGAACCTGGCAACATTTCCAGCCCCCATAAACCCTGAGAATACTGCTGCCTATGCAGAACTGTTCACAGAAACCCTGTACAAGCATGTTAATAGCTGCATACAGCAGATGTACCCACCAGGAAGAAGTACAGAACTAACTAAAAAAAAAAAAACAAGCCACCCTGGTGGAATCACAAAATCAATAGGCTATATAACAGGAGGAAGAAAACCGTGGCAAAAATTAGGAAGAGCAGCACCCAGCAGAATAAAAGCACTTTCATCAAACTTAACAAGCAACTCAGAGGACAAATAGTCTACCGAAGCTAAATTTGAGGTACAACCACAAAGCATTCTTTAGCTATGTCTACAACCTCAGAGGCAATACACAGTTGTGTGTGTGCAGAGCTCATTGTAAATGGAGCCACCTATACTGAGCCAGAAGATGTAGCAAACCTCCTGGCTGATAAATTCAGCTCCAACTTTACCTCTCTCTCTTCCCCACAACCTTTCCTCAGGAAATATCATCAAATATAACTCACCCTACTATCACTAGGGAACAGGTCCTTAATGCTCTCTCTAAGGCCAAGAACACTGCATCAGTGGGCCCAGACAGTATCCCAGGATGCCTTCTAAATAGCATGAAACATGACCTATCAGGGTCTCTGGAATTACTGTTTAACTGTGCCCTCCAAGCAGGCTTCATGCCCCATGAATGGAGAAAGACAACAGTCATCCCTCTGCACAAAGGTGGGCCACCTACATCCTGGAAACTACAGACCCATAAGTCTCACTAATCTTGTATGTAAAGCCATGGAAAGAATCATCATGGAGATGATCAATAGAGATGTAATAAACCTCCAGACACTGGACCCAACCCAGTTTGGTTTTATTTAGGGTAGATCATGCCTACTCAACCTGTGGACTTCTTTGTGAAGGTCACCAAAGCAATGGATGAGGGCAAAATCATTCACACTGCCTACCTTGATCTGGCCAAGGCATTTGACCCAATACCCCACTCTGGCATTTTTGACAAACTCTGTAGGTTAGGAACAAACCCATATTGTCACCTGCTGAATAGCCAACTAGTTCGCAGACAAGACCCATGAAATTAAAATTGGGGAGAACACCTCTACAAAGAGGCCAGTCACAAGTGGAGTCCCTCAGGCATCAGTCCTTGGACCGCTCCTTTTTGGCATTTACTTCTCAGAAGTCAAGGCTAATGTCAGTGGTTTCTTGCTGAGTAAATTTGCAGATGATTGCAAATTAGGAGCTATAAATGAATCTGACACTGACACAAATACAGGCAAACAACTGGTGTCAGAGCCATGGACTAAAACTAAATGCCAAGAAATTTATATCCTTTGGGAAGTCATCCATTCGTGGTAACTGTCATTTTGACAACATACCCCTTAGAGTTGACCCAGTAGTCAGGGACATAGGTTTGGTTTGGTTTGTCATACATAGATACTGATCTAGCCTTTGGCCATCATGTGTAGTCAGGGATGTAGGGACATACATAGATAGTAATCTAGCCTTTGGCCATCATGTGTCTACAGTGGTGAGGAAATCAATCTATGTTGCGCAATTTATAAACAAAGGTATGGCATCCAAGTTCAAGGAAGTCATTGTTCCACTGTATTTGACATTCATCAGACCTGTCGTTGAGTACAGTGCCCCCTTTGGTGTGTACCTAGCACAATATAGCCTACAATTGGAACATCCACAGATGTTCGTCACTAAAAGAATACAGGGCGTAAGTATAATCTCCTATGCAGACTGCTTCAAGCCCCTATCCCTGTATTCTGTTTCTTACAGACTTTTGAGGGGAGATCTATGCCTGGCATACTCTGTTCGACCTCCTGCATATCCACAAAGAAAACACCACCAAAATTACCCGTTCTAAAGATTTTAACCTTGTCTGTGATATAAACAGGACCTGCTGGAGAGACCGGTATGTATACAGACTCCCACATCAATGTAACAGGCTCCCCATTCATGTGAAACAGTTCCTCCCTAACCCATTTCAGTTGCAGCTTGGACAATTGGATGGGGAACTGGAAGTTCATCCCTGGTTTGGCATCTCTGTCTCTAATGGGCACAAGCAACCTGTAAATGGTTCATCTCCCAGGCCCATGCTTACGCTTGTCAATGGTATCAGAACTTGTCAGAGATTTGGGATGCTTGACTAGGCATGAAAAGGCCCTTGTGGTCATTAGCCTAATAAACATCTATGAACCTATGGAGCTAAATCATCCCTTGTAGGACTGGTCCGGTTAGAGTGTTATAATTCGTTATGTTACAGAATTATTTAAAAAGCAGTAGTATGTAAAGAAACAATTAGAAAAAGTTGCATGTTTTATTGTATTGTAATGACTTCAAAGGTTTAAAGCTGTAGGTGCCTGTTTTCAATGTTTAAAAAAATTCTGGGACGTAATCATTTGCCAAGCTTGTTACCTTTTTGTATGGAAAATATGGGTCGGGGTTGTCACACATTATCACCTGCCACATGCATTGTAGTGCTTTTGTATTACTAGAGCAATTTTGACAGTTTGTCAAATTTTAAAAGCAGTTTTATGTGTTAAACTGAAAATAGTTTCATCAGGTGCTTCATGTCATAATTGCACTGGAAGCTTGAGGTGAAAAGGGGATAATCATTTAACTGTTGAGTAAGATGATTTTTCTTGTATTGCATTATTATGGTGAAAGAACAGAAAAAACTAAATGGAAAAAAATCACAAAGATCTTTTAAACAAAGTACTAAATATGCTAAAAGTATGCAAATGTCTCAAAATAACTAACGATCCAAAACAGTGCAACAGAATGCATTTAATATAAAGCCATTTCATAGTCTGAGAATATTTCTGAACTTGGGAACTAGCAAGCCGTGCTGAATAAAACAATTTGAATTCTTGTATATATTTTTGTGGAGGAAAATGCTGCTTTTTTACTTTCTGTTCTAGGTAATGAAGGCCAGTTTAGTATACCCTTGTTTTCTGATTCTGATGAATGAGAAAATAAAACAGCTAATGGTGAAGTCATTAATGATCTTTCTGAGAAAGTAAGTTTTCAAAAATTAGCAGGTCTGTTAAATACAGTACAGAAAAAAATGTGCAACACTTGAGCAGATTTTTTGTCACTGCAAAATACTCCATTTCCACCTTTTCTGACCCTGGTTCAGATGACCATCTACTGGGACTGAGGGAGTGGTTTGCATGTTTTCACTCCAACCTCTTTTATCCAGGGTCCTGATGAAAGTTAGAAAAGAGAAGTTGGGAAATCGACTCTGTTCTAGAATGAGAAAACTGTGGTTCTGCTATCTTATTTGCCTTGCTTGTTAGCATTTGTTTTCATCTCTAAGGGATGATCTTCTGTTAAAACAGCAGAGAAAGTTCTTCCAGTCAAATTTTCACCCTCTTCATCTTGCAATCTGTAACGTAACATTTTTTATTCCTAATAATTCATATTTTTCTTTATAGGCTAAGATTTTGAACAAATCTAGAAAATATGTCTAGTGGGGTTATTTCTGATGATCTTTAATGCCTATGACTGAATAAAACTGCTTGACTGATTCCATAGTTTTGCCTTCTCCTCCAGTGTCTTGAATAGACACCCCCTCCTTGTACACATAGGAAGCCTGACTGCTTTTACAGTGTCAGTCATTTGGTTAAGTTCTTAAATGAAAATCCTCTATCTAATTCAGCTGTGGTGCCTCTGGATTCCAACAAGGGATCCTCTTCATCTTCATACTGTAATCCAAGTACCAGTGACAGAAAGAGTAGAATACTGAACAGATTTTGGAAAAATTCTACACTTGTACCCTGTCCTTCAGACCCTTGAACTGATAGATCCACATGCTTACCAGACATCCTGGTGAAAAAGATGAGGGCTAAGGCAGAAGGGGTTTTCGGTAAGAAACTGAAGCAAGAATTTTGAGCTATGTGACCTCTTGACTCAGGGTACTAAGCATTCCAAAAATGTGGACATGATGCTGATGATGCATCTTGTAGTGCAGTTGCTAGTAGGTCGGTGATCCAGAGACATGCCTCGCTGAGGACTCTGTCTTTACTGGACCGTGTGATGATGGTGCTTCTTATTGCTTCACTGGGCAAGAAGCACATTTTTTTTACTCTTTGCTGAAAGTCTATTCCAGACATTGGAGATGAGGACAAAGCTGTGCAATCGGACAAATCAGTTTATTTTTCAGTCCCAGACATGAAAGTTCATCAAACGTTACACCACTAAATCTTGCCTTTATACCTCAAGACAGAACAAGAATAAGTAACCACTGAAAATTCCAAAAGATTTCTGCCAAGACTTTACATCTATTAGCACTTTCATCCATATGTCAAAGGATCTAATGAAATCCATTTCATACGGATGAAAGCACTAAAGTTCTGGTGGACATCTTTTGGAATATTTAGTCGTTACAAGTTTTAAGATGTTTCATACCCCCATTGGACTGCTACAGATGAAATCACTAAAGTTCTGGTGGACATCTTTTGGAATATTTAGTAGTTACAAGTTTTAAGATGTTTTATACCCCCATTGGACTGCTATTAGTATGGTTATTAAGACAAGAATAAGGCTAGTAGGGGAAAAGCGCAAGCAAAATCAGTAAGAGAAGCCTGGCGACACCAGGGACCATCATTTCAAAGAGATTATCCATTATTCAGGATGGATAGGAGATCACATAAGCATCTTTGTGCTTTTATTGTCTCAGTGGACTGGATATGGTCTTAGATAACCTGTTGCTTTCTTTTCATTTGTATTTACCTTTTGCCCCCATTTTTGCTGACAGATCTGTGCATGTGCAGGCTGATTGCCTCCTAATAACATGATGTGTTACCCACTTCACTCCCCTTCTACTTAGTTTCCAAACCATCCTGTGCCATTACATTTATACCGTCTATTCCATGCCCCCTACTTGCACATGTCTACCACTGAATTAAAAAAACACTTCCAGCATTTTCTAACAGCATTACTGTATACTCATAATGGGACACAATATCACATGCTTCTTACAAAAAATGATTGAATTTTCTCTATACTCTGAACCTGCTCTGTATATATGTGGTATTGTTTTTCCTCTCAGCTCTCTGCTTATTTAATTAAATCCCTACTCATCCACGTATTCTGTTCTCTAACTGTGCATGACTCATTCCTCACCACATCAATTCCCTCTACAAGAAAAGTCTTTATCAGTGCTACAAAACTTTTTAAACAGTTCCACATAAAACTCAGCTACCAGTCTCAAAAACATCTTGCAATTTGTCTTGGAGAAAGTACCAGTATCTATCAGGGGAGGTAACTGGGAGTTCCTACTGGAGTAACGAGAAGTGTTCTGGCAACTTTTATTTAATGCAAATTTTTCCAGGCATTAATGATGTTATTAGTATTAAACCTATTTTAAAAACTAAGGCTGATATTTGAATTTTATTAAGTTACTGGAATAATGTAGCTTTATATGTTTGCTGTATGTATTTTATATCTGTTTAATTTCTTTAGATAATGTTTATGAATGTATTTTTTACGAATGAGATTTTATGAGTGAACAGTTATTCTTGTGTAGCTCTTTAAATTTGTTTATTAGTTTGGTGCCTTTAAGGCTTTTTAAATGGAGGAAAGAAGTGGCTACATTGTTTATGAAGAAGTTCTTTATGTTGTAGAACATAAGCACTTAAATTCTTATTAAACTTGTCTTTACTGTGCCATTCTGTGCGGCGTTTTTTGTTGACGCAGTACTTCATAACATTTGCTCACACACCAAGAACAACAAATACATAATATGTGATGACAAAAACTTAAACTAAAATTCTGCTGTGAAAGCCAAATTAAACTTCACTTGCTAACTCATTCCATTCATTGTAAATTACTTTTAATAAAGCTGTGTTACTGTATGTAGTTCTAAGTAATCCCACTAAATCTGATGCACATGAGATGCTACCCAACTATCTTGGCGATCATTGCCCTGTTATTTTCTGTTGGTCTCTGAAAACCTACAGATTTACTCCAGAAACTGTATCTACCCAGCTAGTTCCTAACACCTTTGCGGTCAAGTGACTGGTCTACAGTATATACATGGACTGACACAACACGTGCTTTATCTACATATTTTTGTTCCAAATCAAAACAAGCTTATTACTACTATGCAAATACTAATCAAGGGCACTTATGTGACATGGATTACCCAACTCTTGTTCTATAAACCAGCAGAACCCTGCTTGGAAATAATGGCAAAAGGACGCACAGAATTCATCTACAATGCGGGTATATCAACAGCTTAAACATTCCACTAGAATTGAAACCAGTAGTGCAATGGTTGAATACTTTTGGACTAGTTAATAGGAAATCATAGAAATTCTAGTTGTCAGTAAAATCAATAGGCTTCAACAAACATTTTCCTAAACTAAAGTAAACCTCTCTGACACCATCAAAGATATAAAAATTAACCTAACCTCTCACACTCCATTGTCCTCATCACCTTTTACTATACAGAGTAACATTAATCCCATCCTATGTCCCCATCCTTTTGCTTTCCATCTGTATCACCTAAAACAATAGAGGGACATCTTCAAATTGCGGATTACAAACTACCCCCCAACACGTGCACAGACTTTCAGTATCTTTATCCAAAGATATCACATGGCACCACAATTCTCTCTGAGATGCTTGCAAATACTATTTATCCCTTACTACAACATTAATTACTCCAAGTTTCAAACTTGCTCTATTATATCTCTTCCTAAGGTATCTCAGCTGACCTCAGCAACAGACTCTTAACCTATTGCTAACCTTTGTCTGCTAGTTAAAATTCTAGAGAAAAAAATATTTAGAATCAGCTACTGGAATGCATTCAAAAATAATCTTCTCCAACAAACAGCATAGTTTCTTGCCCAAATATATTACACAGACATCAGTCTTCATGTTCACCTCCTACATATACTCCAGTATTGAAAAAAAGATGACCTGTGCATTTATTTTGATATATAAAAGACCTTTGAATCTGGGAACCATAGTCTTTTATCCAGCAAATTGCCTGATTATGGATTCTCCACAGAAGTAATCTTTTGGTTCTGAAATTACCTACAAATCATGTATTTTGTAGTTGCAGGATCTATTTTTTTCATTCTGAATCACATATTCTTACTAGTGGGGTTTGACAATACTCTGTCTATGAACCATTTCTCCTTTCCTTATTATATAAACAGCTTATCCCGGGATCTGCCACAGCTGAATTTCACTGTGTACAGATATTGTGAGAATAACAAATGTATTTACAATTTAAGTGCTGCCTTACAAGATGATGTCTCACTCTTCTGGAACTAGATTGCTACTAATAAATTTCATATAAGCACCAGTATATCCTGTGCCATGGCTTATGGTACTTTTAAAAGGTTATCCCAAATCTTACCCTTCACATTACCAACTCTGCAGACACTTCAATCCCGTATAAATGAAGAGCTCAAATTGTTTCTCTCCATTATGTTTAACTTCCTGTTGAAATGTTGTAAAAGAAAGCATGCATTGGTTACTGTGTATATTTGTGTTCCACATCCCTTATTGTTGACTTTTGCATCTATGTAAACATTGCCATCTTCTTCAAATGGCTCTGAAAGTGTTTGAAAAGTTTATTGTACCAGTCTACTCACATGGTTAACAAAGAAAACTAAAAAAAAATGTATTCTAGTTATGATTTCATGTGCTCTCTTACTAAGTTGGCCACTGCCCCCTTTTTCTTGACCAGTAGACTATACTGCATATGACAGTTATTTAGCCTCAGAAAATGACAGACATCCTGTTTTACTTTACATCTCTTTTAATTGCTTTGTACTGGCCATAAACTGATTGCTCTTGGCTATAATTTGACCTGAGGGTGTGATGGTCACTGTAGTAGAATGTATTGCTAAATTTCCCCTCAGTGTTGTCTTCTCTTACACTCGGTCACTATCTTCCTTCATAGGATCATAGGAGGTTAGTAGGCTAATTGCCCCAGGGCCCTTACAAACCTAGCCACATTTTAACCCATTTCCCTCGTGTATCAATGCTATAAGAAGACCCAACTCATCGTCTACTGTCCCTGTCCAAAAGAGACATGGGTGAGACCCCTGGAGTGAACTTAAAGTTTCCCATCCAGTCATCCAAATTACACTTAAAAAAAGGGTCAGTGATGGGCTCTGCTTCACCTGAATTGGTAGCTTGTTCCAGAGCAGAGGTAGTAAGTCCTGTTGATGTCGCATCTCAGGTTGAGATCACTAGAGCAAGTGCAACAAGTGCCATTAAACTTGCGAATGTGCAGCATTTTCATCAGGCGGGATCTGAAGTTACCTTATAAGCACGGCAGAGGTCTCTCGTGAGTATAGAGAGAGAGATTTTAGTCTGTCAACATAAGGCATGTGTTGCGCATCCATAGGTGCCTGGTGAGGTACATACCAAAGGGAGCATTGTATTCTATTATTGGTCTGATAAGGGAAGAATACAAGGGGATTATGACTGCCATTTTACTGGAGGCAATGCCCTTACTTATAAGGTGGGCAATGTAGAAATCTCTCCTTACTACTGAAGAAACATGGTCAAAGGAGAGGTTGCTGTCAACCTGTGTACCCAGATCACACCATGGATTGAGTGTTTAAGGTGTTAATGTTGCAATCTGCAGGTATGTCTCCCTAGTCAAAGGGGATGATACATTTTTTTGTGTTTAATTTAAGCCCATGACTGGTTTGTGTAAGACCCTCCTGGAGGGTAACACCCCTTGGGAACTCTATGACCACTCCAAACTTCCAGTTATCTGCAAACTTTGACAGCCATAAGCGTTTGGCCTGTACCTCTGAAAAATATATACCAAACAATAGGGGCCCCAGCACCGAGCCCTGTTGACCTCCACTGGTTACTGGTCTGGTGTTGCATGTAGGTTCCCCTATTTTTAACCGTGTGTGTGCTATTGATGAGCCATTTTTCAACCCACCTAATAGTATACTGGTTTACATTCAGTTGGATAAGTTTGTCTATGATACCTGAGTAGGGCACGGTGTCAAAGGCTTTTGCTTTCATAGTGCAGGTATGTGTCATGTATGTTACTACATTTCAGTTTGTTCCAAGACTGTATAGAATAGTGAAAAGACTGTGATAGTGTGTTATATTTGTAACAGTTTCATTCAGATCTGATAAGCTTTATGTATGCTTGGTGTGTTTCCCTTTTATACATACATATGTATGTACTGTGAGTTGCTGGTGTTCAGGTAGATATATATATATCAATCCATCCACAACCCCTTTTTCCCCATTTAGCACATGGGGTCAGGGTGTTACTTCAGCAGTGACAATCATCTTGAGCCAAGGTTTACACCACCAGGTGGCTAGTCCTACCACAGTAGTTCATTCGTACTACTCACTTGCACACACACTCTCACCTATGGTCAATTTAGAGTGTCCAGTCCACCTACTGTATGTTTTTGGAATGTAGGAGGAAACCAGAGTACTGGAGGAAATCCATGTGACCACAGAGAGGACATGTGACCACAGAGAGGACATGCAGACTCCACACAGAAGGCACCCCAGCCAAGAATCGAACTGGAGAACCTCTCACTGTAAGGTGGCAATGCTAACCGCTGTACCATTGTGGCCACCCTAAAGAATCTGCTCATTATTTTGATGTACTGGTTAATCCCATAAATGTTTAAGAAGTGTGTTTTATATTATATTGTGCTTATCAGTGTAGTGGCATACTCTGATAATTTGCTCAATAAATTACACAGTAATATGTGCAGTGTATTACTGTGGTTCTCTATTAGTTTACTTCTTGCTAAAACTACTCTGAGCTTACATTCATAAACTTTCTTATCATCACTCTACTCTTATACTTCCTCCATATTCTCTTGCTCTTACTGTTGTCCTTCCTCCATCTTTTTTTTTTTTATAGTAACTACTAACTTTATTGCCTCAGTATAATTTTACAGTTTAGTAGTGTTTTTCTCTCTTTCATTTCGGAGCCTGTGGTCACTACATCTGACCTCCATACTGCAGGAGCTCTGCCACAAGGCCATACTTCTACAAGTTTACTGAAAATTTTCTTATTGTATAATGTAAGCACTTTTAACATGAAGAACCTTACTGTGTATTAACTTTAATCAGTCAAATACATACCTTCTCTATGATTGAAAGTCTCTAGGAAATGGTCCATGCACTCTAAGGACCTCTTACTAAGTTGGTCACTATCTCTTTGTCTTAGCCAGTAGACTATACTGCATACGCCCATTATTTAGCCTCAGGAAATGACAGAAAACCTGTCTTACTTTGTATCGCTTTGTTGATTACTTTGTACTAGTTATAAACTGACTGCTGTCAGTTATACTTTGACCTGAGGGTGGGAACCCTATTAATCGCAGCCTTGCTATGGTCAGCTTCATTCGCTGCCCTGAACTACCACCAGTTTCCACCCACCCCCTCTTAATCTAATATTATACTTCCTACATACACATTTCTTTTGTGACTCTTATTCCAAATCCATCCCCGAATCACTTTACTCGTTCCATACATATACTTATGTTTCTTGTTTTCTACTTCCCTATCTCCATTTAATTTTTAGCCCCATTCCCAACTACCATTCTCTCTCCCATACTGCTTTGCACTATATCCATTCATAGTCACGACCCTCCCTAATGGTACCTATTTTACATTGTCTTTTACTTTTCCAAATACACCCTGATTTCTTTTTATTTTGACTACATCATTATACTTTAGCTTTTCTTACCCCTCCATTCCTTACATTCCAGAGAGGATACCAGGACATCCTAATTCTCTTATAGAAAATACTTCTCTTTTTACCTATCCTCTACTAGCTTTCAGAATCCACCATCACTGAATCTCGACTGCCCTGCATATTCTTGTTTCCTTCTTCATTGCTACTTCCCCACTACCTGGCATCTATAAATACAGATTCCTGTATTGAATTAGGCTACTGTTCAGCTTATCTCTATTCTTCTCCTCCTACTTGCCATCATTCATACTACCATGATTCAGTAATATCGCTCATCTCTACAGCTCTGTCCATACCACCTGTCCATACTTCCACTTTACACTCTCCGCACACTGCACAAAACCTATTTAATATTGTCCCTCACCTTTATTCCAAATATAGACTGATTAACCACTCTTCAACTCAAGCCAAAGCAAAATTAAGTGTGAGAATCTTCTCCAAAACACAATCTACATATGTCCCCAATATATTTAAATCCTTTACAAGGAGATGCACACCCTAATCCTGGCAGCCCCTATTAAAAATGAGCAGAAAGATAATTCTCACACAGACACTTCTCCAACCCAACAATAGCCAGTCCCCAACCCTGGTGATCTTATCTTTAATGCAATAAATGCTAGAAGCATAAGAAATAAAACTGCTGAACTATATGCTTGGAATATCCAGCATAAGCCTGATGCTCTCATTATAACTGAAACTTCAGTTAAATCCAGCATAAATGACTCTAAACTTACACCTTATGGCTATAATATCATCCATATAGAACATATAACGTGGAATATTTCCCAACACCTACTGCATGTCCCCATTATAGCAAACCAATACCAAAATTCAGTTCAGAAGATCTTATTGCTTTCCTCAAACTAAATAAAATATGTATTACTGTCATGTACATCCCTCCTGGTGACATACAACTGTACTAGAAAATATCCTCTTGGATATCCATAACATTCCCACAAGAAAAATATTACTAGGTCATGTGAATGTCAGTTAGTTGAATATAAACTCTAACTCCGCTACATTTAGCATGAACTTTTATGGTTTCACCCAACTAATTAATTGCCCCACACATTATAGGAAGGCATCAAATTCCCTAATAGACTAGATCCTAATATCAGATCCTAGCAAGTACACCACCACAAATAGTGTCAGACTCTCAGTGATCATCTCCCAGTCTACACGATCGGACATCTCACACATCAGGTTAAATAGCATATTTATAAAACAACACACATCCTTGCCAAGATTAAACCAGTCATGATGTTCATCGTGCATACAGCTGCAGTCATAACAGATGGGTTCTCCTGCCGTCAGGCGGGTCCTCGGTCGGCCGAATTCCAAAGTCTAGGTCCGGCGTCGGTTGTCCTTCTTCCCTGACGTCAGTGCGACAGGGGTATAAAAGAACCAGCCGACGCCATTTTCTTCAGTCTCTTTTGCCGCGCGGTGCCCGAAGCAGAAGCAGTTCGCAAGTGCCGGTCGGCCAGCTCCTGAGATTACGAAAAATTTGGAACTGAAGTCTTCTTAAAAGCTAAGTACCCCGTTGGGGAAACTTTTTCTTGCCTCAGACCGATGTCAGACAAAGTTAATAATTGTATTTCTTGTGGGAAGCAAATACCGCATAAGGATTTCCATTCCCTCTGTATCCCTTGTTTAGGCCCAGACCACGATGTCTTGGTCTGTCGCTTTTGTTCTACATTCAACAAATGCACTATTAAGCGTCGGGCGGAGTTCGCCCAGCATTATTTTGGGAAAGCATTTAACTATACTATGTCGTCAGATACTCCGACTCCGGTTTTGTCTAAAAAAACGCAAAGACAAGGACCGACACTCGAGGTCCGCGGCCTCTACCGACACCACACCAAAGCCGACTACACATCCGGTTCTCAGCGAGGCGACTACGCAGCCCCTGATTACCGACGACACATCTTTGGCGGTGTCTCCTGTACCCGAGGTTGCAGGCTCCTCGGCCCACACCCTGACTACAGATACCGAAGCCACGCTTGGCGTTGAAACACAGAATGTGGACAGGTCCACCTCCACTCAAGGTGTCTTCAGACCTTCCTCTTCTTTCTCCATCAAGGCTTTCACCAAGTCTAAAGCTAGCATGCACCCTAAGAGACCAGCTACACAGGGCCCATCTTCAGGCCCCATGCCTAAGAAACAGATGCTTAAAATGGCTGAGGATTTAATTACTCTAATCAGAGGTTCTCAGCCACCTCCGGACACAGAACCCAGAGTGGAGGAAGATTCCCCTCCTCTGATCAGGGCTCCATTATTTCAGAGCACTCTGATTATCAGGAACAGTCTTACTCCCTTTTGAAGACTCTGATGCAGAGGAATCTATTCCTTCTGTATCCCCCCCTGAGGATTACTCATTTGGTGAAACTCTGCATACCTTAAGGGAACACTTCCACTGGGAAGGCCAGGATTATTCAGATTCCAAGAAAAGGCTCAGGGAATTTCTTTTGTTACCCCAGCACAGGCCTCTGGCTATACCTCCTGTCCTGGACATCCTAGATGATGTTTACTCGGAGGCATGCCTTAACCCGGACTCTCTTCCTCCAGCTCCAGTTAAGCCTGACAGGTACTACAAGGTTCCTGACTCACACCAATTTCTATACAAAAGCCATGCTGCTGACCTAGAAACCATCTCACAGGTGCCCAAGGGAGTTAAGGCCTCCATTGCCAAAAACCCATTGCCTTCCGAGAGAGATTCCAGATCCTTAGAAAGGTGGGAAAAAAAAGTATATACCTCAGCTACCTTATCCATGAGGGCCTTAAACTGTCAGTTTCACATGCTAAAATACCAACAGTTTCTGTTATCTCAACTGAAAAGTAAAATGTCACAACCTGAACAACCAGACATGAAGGAGTTGCAGGATTTGATGCATAGTGCAGAACAAGTGGGTAAACATACCTTACAATATGGTTTTGATGCTCTAGAGGCCTCATGTAGAGCTGCTGTTACAGGCTCAGTCATACGTAGGCATTCCTGGCTCAAGGAGCAAGCCTTGCCTGATCATGTCAAAGCTAAATTACTAGACGCCCCTCTTCAAAAGGATGTACTATTTGGGGCAAATGCTGAGGAAGTATTAAGGAAAATGGAGGAAAAGGCTAAATCAATGCAAACTGTGAAAGAATTTCTGCAGGTTCAACCCCCATGTTTTAGTAGAAATTGGCCTTCCAAAAACTGGTCCTTTCCTGCCACAGACAGACCCCAAAGAGGCAGATACAGGCGCCCGAGGGGCAGAGGACAAACACAAGGCTCATACAGAGGCAGACAATGGCAAGCTCCTACACAAAGAGGTGGTGAGGACAACTCGCAATGTTTCAGAAAGCAAAACCAATGACTTTCCCCTTTGCATGCCAACCAGGTCTCAAATGGCAGCCCCCTTAGGAGGAAATCTGGCACTATTCTCAAAAAATTGGCATATTGTCACAAAGGACAAATGGATCCTGAACATTATAAACAGAAGCTACAAATTCCATTTTCATACCCTTCCAAAAATGAAAGGCATGCCAAACCTGCCACACAATCAAAGGGCAGAGGCAAAAAAGCAAATTTCAGATCTTATAAACATGAAAGCTATTCAAGAGGTACCTACGCACGAACAAGGTCAAGGTTTCTATTCCAGGCTATTTCTGGTGCCAAGGAAGGGAAAAATTGGAGACCTATTTCGGATCTTTCCATCCTAAACACATTCCTACTCGTACCAAAATTCAAGATGCTCACTCTACAGCAACTTCTTCCCATGCTGGGCAAGGAGTCTTGGCTGGTAACATTGGACCTCAAGGAGGCATACCTGCATGTCCCAATCAGACAAAATTGCAGAAGATACCTCAGATTTCTTGCAGGTTCAACCCATTATCAATTCTCTGCATTGCCCTTTGGTTTATCTACTGTGCCCAGAGTATTCACGAAATGCCTGGCATCAGTAATTGCCTACTGCAGACTTCAAGGGATACAAATATACCCTTATTTGGACGACTGCCTTATCCAAGTGGACAGCAAGCACATTATTCTGAAACATCTGGCTTATGTAATAATGTTATTAAACTCTCTAGGATACACAGTCAACAAAGAGAAATCAAGACTAATACCCTCTCGGAAGATAATTTTCCTGGGTGCCAATTTGGACACAAACACCCAGATGGCCTACCTCATGCCAGAGAAGCAGGGGCAACTAATTCAATATTTCAGAACACTGGCAAATTGCACCAGGCTGACTGCAAGGAAAATCCTGCAGGCTCTGGGATTCATGGCATCTTACATCTTACTAATCCCATGTGCAAAGCTGCATATGAGAAAACTACAATAGTACCTAAAAAACACATGGTCTCAACACAGCCACAGTTTGGAAACAATAATACCACTAATTCCATGTCTGCAAAAGGAATTTCTGTGGTGGGCTCAAGCATGCCAAACAAACACAGGTCTTCCATTCAGCAAGCCTCAAGCAAATCAAGTCATCAATACAGACGCCTCGGACTACGCCTGGGGGGCACACATGACTGGTGCATTCAGGGCAAATGGACCCAAAAGGAAAAGCACCTTCACATCAATCAAAAAGAAATGCTAGCAGTGATAAATGCTATTACAGCTTTCAAGGACCTTCTACAACCAGGCCAGCTACTGATAAGAACAGACAACACCACAGTTATGTGGTACATCAACAAGCAGGGAGGAACACATTCTTATCCCCTATGCAGACTGGCCATGTCACTTTGGAACATGGCCATGGACTTACAAATGGAATTACAAGCACAGTACTTGCCAGGCAAGGAAAACACGCTGGCAGACAACCTAAGCAGGAATATGACAGATCCACATGAATGGAAGTTGCATCCAAAAGTTTTTACAGAAATAACCCAAGAATGGGGAAGGCCAGACATAGATCTCTTTGCCTCCCACAAAAACCATCAATTGACAAAATTCTGCTCAAGGATCTTCCATCCAAAGGCCTGGAGAGTGGACGCTCTCTCTTTCAGTTGGACATCAATGACAGTTTATGCCTTCCCACCTCTTCCTCTGCTGCCCAAAGTCCTATTGAAGACCAGAGCAGACAGACCAAAGAGGATCCTCATTGCTCCGGACTGGCCAGGGCAACACTGGTACCCACTCCTGAGGAGCCTGACGCATTCCCCACCATGGACCCTGCCTCTAATGCCTCTTCTTCTGACTCAGCACAGCTTCAAATCTCTTCACAGTCAGCTGAAAACACTTAATCTAGCTGCATGGAAGATTCCTTAGCATCGCAGCAGGCCCTGCCTTCCAAGGAGGTGCAGGATGTCATTTTGGAGGCCAGAAGGCCATCAACTAGAAAAGCTTCCTCTGCAAAATGGAAACATTTTTGTGTTTGGAATGAGAAAAAGGGCCAGTGCCCTGGAAAACTGAATTTACCTCAAATACTACAATATTTGACTGAACTACTAAGCAATGGACTTTCGTTCTCCTCCATCAAAATCCATGCCTCAGCCATTTCTGCAGAATACAACACTGATCCACCTTTATTCTCTCACCCTCTATTAAGACAGTTCCTCAGAGGGGCTAAGAATTTAAGACCTCCAATAAAACAACCAATACCTGCTTGGGATCTTAATTTCATTCTGGAAAAACTGACTTTGCCTCCTTTTGAGCCAGCTGCCGCATCAGATTTACAATATTTGTCCTGGAAAACAGCTTTCCTTCTGGCTATCACTTCAGCTCGTAGAGTTTCAGAACTATAGGCTCTTATGTCTGTCCAGCCTTTTATCATCTTCCATCAGGACAGAGTTTCATTACGTACCAACCCATCCTTTATGCCTAAAGTGGTATCCAGGGTAGCTTTAAATCAGGCCATACATTTACCTACTTTTTATCCTAATCCTCAAAACAAAGGGGAGAGATTACTGCATTCCTTGGACATCCACAGACAACTGCCTTATTATTTGGACAGAACAAAACCTTTCAGAAAATCAGAACAGCTTTTTGTGGCCTATGCGGTAGGAGTTCAAGGAAAGTCAATATCCAAACAGACAATCTCAAAATGGATAGCCCACTGCATATGCTTTTGCTATTCCTTTCATGGCAAAACTGTACCTACAGGCATTAGAACTCATTCTACCAGGGCCACAGCCACCTCTGCAGCCTTCCTCAGAGGAGTTCCTACCAAGGATATTTTAGAAGCAGCCACTTGGAATTCTGTGCATACCTTCTCTAAGCACTACAACCTACCATTATACTCCAAATCTAGAGCAGGCTTTGCCACTGCAGTCTTGCAGGGC
Organism: Protopterus annectens; assembly: GCF_019279795.1. NCBI lineage: Eukaryota > Metazoa > Chordata > Ceratodontiformes > Protopteridae > Protopterus > Protopterus annectens. The sequence continues at coordinate 1,182,460,063 of NC_056745.1, forward strand.
ATTTTGGCTCCTCCTAGCTCCACCTAGTGCCTACCACCCCTTTCTTAGCTTTGGGATTCTACCCATCTGTTATGACTGCAGCTGTATGCACGATGAACATAGTACAGTTTTGTACCTACCATAAATGTAGATGTTCGAGTGCTAATACAGCTGCAGTCCAGGTTTCCCTCCCTCCTTCCCCTCTAGGGGTCTTCTTTTATGGTGTATTTGCTTGCAACTACTGGTATTTGATTATATTGCATTGCATTATTACATAATTTTATGTATTGCCTTCCTTCTGGGGCACCTGACATCTGGGGCAAGAAAAACTGAAGAAAATGGCGTCGGCTGGTTCTTTTATACCCCCTGTCGCACTGACGTCAGGGAAGAAGCGACAACAACCGACGCCAGACCTAGACTTTGGAATTCGGCCAACCGAGGACCCGCCTGACGGCAGGAGAACCCATCTGTTATGACTGCAGCTGTATTAGCACTCGAACATCTACATTTATGGTAGGTACAAAACTGTACTTTCTTTGCTACACTATCATCTATTAACTGGAACTTCCTAAAAATCCCCCATTAGATGATGCTATAACTGAATTCAATACAACTTTTCTAAATATCCTAAATAGCCTTGCACCTCCTAGAAGGAAGAGGCTAAAAACAAATAATACAATTTAGCTATCCAAAAAGAATGCTAATTCAGGATAGAGAAAAAGCATGGGAAGAATGGTAAAAATATAAAACATGTCAATATCTTGGAAACTCCAGAATGCTTTGCAATTGTACTAAAAGCAAATAAATGAAGACAAACTACTATAGCATAATAACTTTCAGAATACTGGTAAACATCACCCTAAAAATGTTGGACATTCATTAAGGAAATCTTAGTTCCTGGCCAAAATTTCAACCCAAACCACTCTCCTGATAACTCACCACTCAAAACTGTAATACAGTTCAACTCTTGTTTTATAGATAGTATAGCATCTCTAACCAAGGATTCCTAAACATCTAATCCCAACAGCCACATATCACCACATCCAGTTTCACCTTCCAACCTGTGCCCACATCATACATACAACTACTCAAAGTTAAACCTTGCTCTTCTTCAGCTGATGACCTTCCAAGCAAGTATCTAAAAATAGCAGCCAACAGCTTTGCCTATCCTTCTAAATAGGTCAGTCCAGAAATTCCATGTTTCCTGTCTCTGGAAAAAGTCACACATTATCCATCTGCACAAAGGAGAAAATTCAACAGACATTAATAACTTCAGACCTATAGCAATTATCTCCCCAAACCAAAATACTTGAAAAATGTATTCAAAAATAATTGCTAAATTATCACCTGCAGAAATAACTCTTATCCCCTACACAACATGCCTTCCATCTTTCCCATAGTAATAGCACTGCCCTACTAACCTATATAGATACTGTCAGTAAAGCTAGAGATAATGGCAAACTATTCTCTTCCTTGTATCTAGACTTGTCTAAAGCCTTCGGCACACTTTGTCACAGTAAACTTTTACTTCAAATGTCCTCACTAGGTGTCTGTCAGCCCACACTTCTGTGGTTCAAAGCTACCTGTTCAGTGGGTATCAGTCAGTAAAATGGTACTCCATGCTGTCCCTTTACCTCCCCATCACCACTGGTGTACCACAAGGGTCTATTTTTGGTCCTCTCGTCCTTAACATTTTCATCAACACCCGCTATACATCCACACAACAGGCCACCCTAATGCAATAGTGCAGATGATTACACACATTTTCCCTCAAATCCCTCTCATGAAAAAACAAAATTTGATGTCCTACAGAGCCAAAAACTTTCTCACTGATGCAACTAAAACTACACTTGCCACTACTTATCTCCCTCCCACAATTCTTTATGGTGCTCCCACCCTTACTAGCCTCCAGGCTTCACAAAGATTAAAACTTGAAAGATGCTAAATTTGCAGCAAATATCCCTTTCAGAACCCTCCACTGTATAGACTTAAAAACCCTAAATTGGTTAGAACTGTCTCATTATCTAACACACACACACACACACACACACACACACATATATATATATATATATATATATATATATATATATATATATATAGATAGAGAGAGAGAGAGAGAGCTTCTTACCACCTGTTAAATTGTCTAGCATCCATCTGCCTGTCCAGCACTTAAAAACATTCTACACAGCTATGTTCCCAGTTAGTCATTGCGATCCAGTGACCAAAAACTCCTGTCTACAAACCTATCAAATCTTCTGGGGACTGTCTGTACTCATACAAGGTTGCTAAAGCTTGGAACTCCTTACATGTGTCCTCCCTCCCATCTTTCAGAATCACTCTGAAAGACTTCTGTTCTTGCTCAAAACCAAGATAAACTGTATCCCTAAAAGTGAACAAGTACCTTTTCATTCCTTATATCTCCTTATTCTCCCTTCGTTATTGCTGTCAAATCTGTTCCCTGACTTTGTCTAACTATACCATATACCATATACCATGGCCTCAAGCTCAATGCCAAAAAGTGCAGTGTCATCCCCTTTGGTAAAAACTGTGTACCCATGAACTACCACATATGCAGCAATCTACTTAACACCAAATGTGTGATGAGACCTTGGGACCCAGGTGACAGTAGTCTCTCCTTTGATAGTCACATCGCCACAGTAGTCAGGAAGTCCTTCTAAGTGGCACACCTCATCATAAAAGGGTTCTCATCCAGGAAAAAAGAGGTCATTGTTCCCCTCTACTCAACACTCATTAGACCCATTATAGAGTACAATGCCCCTTTTGGAATGTACCTCACAAGACATCTGCAGCAGCTGGAAAGGCCACAGAAGTACCTCACAAAGAGAATTACTGGCTTCAAATGTCCTACACTGACTGCCTCAAAAAACTACAGCTTTACTCCGTAGCATATCACCTACTCCAAGGTGATCTCTGCCTAACATGTAAAGCTATGTCAAACCTAGAGCTGTTGGACATGCTACACCTAAAAAAATCCCAATTCCTCCAAGCTACATGCTCTAGGGACCTAAACCTTGTCACCACAATAAACAAGACATGCTGGAGAGATAGATTCCTGTCCCAGAGACTTCCCATACTCTGGAACAGGCTACCCATCTATGTCAAGCAAAGTTCTTCATTAGCACTCTTCAAGAAAAATCTTGATGAGTGGATGGGAAATAGGAAATACACCCCGAGGACCACTTCTGTGTCTCTGTGCGACAGTGACACAGGAAAATAACTTTCTTGGGTGGCATAAGCCAGGGAACCTTGTTGGCTAGGCTTACGTAGGCCCTTGGGCTGATAGCCTAGTACCTACCTATGAAACTATAAGCCTGTGTTTCCTTCACTTCATATTGCAATTCTTGTTTGTATTAGACTACATTGTTTAATTTCTCTACAGTCTAACATTTCACAAAATATTAAATGATCGTCATATAACTTGTATCGATTCTTAACCAATGCTTTTATATTGCATCTAAGTTGTTATAGTTATTTAAACTGAAGATGTTTTTATTTTTGAAGATTGTAAAATAATTTTGTTTTTAAAATGTTTTGAAATTTTGAGCTTTTCTCCTGGGTTTCCAGTGAAAATGGGCTTCTACTAAGGTGGACATTTACAGTAATCAGATGCCAATAAACATGTAAATATTCATAGGTTTCATTTATGAGATGCATTTACTTACATTTGCTTGAGATATTTATTTGCCTTTACATCATTTCTCAGTTTAGGTGCATGTTTTATTTTGGCTAATATCTGCTAAGCAATTGTAGGTGTTAAAACATTTTATTTTATGGTTTTATGAAAATTACAATCTAAATGTTTGCCCTAAAGCTAAACGTTGCTTAGCTGCATTGTTGTTTCAGGACATATTGTGAAGATTGAGTGAAGAAATGTGAAGGCCGCCCACCTAGCCAGATAGAATTTTATAGATAATTCTGTCATTTGTAAATATCAATGTAAGCCACAGGCTTGTTGTCTTAAATGGAAAAAAATGCTGTTTCATGTGGAACTGCAAAAATGTAACAACAGTGCACTCTTCTGGCCAAGTAAAGCATGTTGTGACCCTTTGATGTAAACATGGCTCCAGCCGGTCTAGATGAAGGAATTCTTGCTATTATTTTAAGGCCAGAATTTGCATGCATAAATGTCCTTAATGGCTTTTCTTCCCGATCTGGTGTGAGCTTATTAAAGAATGTAGTCTGTTAGCCTAGGAACCCCAGGAAAGTGTGAAGAATGATGTAATATAAACCAGGAATATGATTTTAAAAACAGGGAGAATCAGAGAGCATTACGCATTTTTGTCTTGACCATCCAACTCATCAGCACTGTCTTGTTCTATATGCAAATTTATCTTAGACTTGTGTTTTCTCTTAGAAATAGCTAGAAACCAGAAAGATTAGACTGTTTTTCTGTGATGTCAGAAGTGTACTACTTAATTATTTTAAGTATTTCTCTGTGATCTCTGAACTTTTGACTAGCACTGTGTAGTAAAAAGTATTGTCTTGTGTTTTGACTGTTATTAAATATTTTTAAAACCCTTTCAACTGTGGCTGTTTTAGTAGAGATAGTTTAAGCTCTTTAGAGTACTTGCATGCATTTGTTAAAATTGTACAAAGCCACTCTAATAGCTTTAGCCCTGGGCTATACTACCAATTGGATAATAATATTGCACAGTAATAATTGGACACCCTTTTAAGGGCCTTTGAGTAGCTGATAAATGTTAGTGGGTGGTGGCAGCTGGTACTACCGTAGAGGCTGGGAAAAGGGGCACAGCTGGAGAACCTGTGCCAGCCTTCCCCAGGAGTGTCTGTTTGGTTGTATAAACTCTTCTCAAAGTGTGTGTGTGTGTGTGTGTGTGTGTGTCAGCTACTTGGGCAGGGACATGAAGCTCTAGTTGGACAGAGAGGGTTCTGGAGGTTTTAGCTTGCCCACTAGGCTGAGATCTGGACCATATAGCTCTGCTAGTGGGGAGTCTTATTGGGGACCTAGAGAGCAAGGGAGCAACCAGCCCCAGACTGTCTGTCATCTCTGTGTACTCTTAAGGGAAATTGCACTTTACTTTGTGTATTTTTTATCCTTTCCTCCTCTATGAGATGCCCTTCATTGTTGTTAGTGGTGAAGATTGAGGGTCCTTGATTACTGGACCAGGGCACCGGCATCACATATTAATTGTTTGTCAGTGGTGGGATATCCACACCACATATTAATTGATTGGCAAATACTAATTGGCTTGTAGTGGTGTGGGTAGAGTGAATTCCTGTAGCTTGTGCACAGTGAGCTTTGAAGGTGTTTTGTACTCTAAATCAGCCACGCAGTGAATACTCAGTGTTCAGATCACAATTGTTTTATTTCTTTTTTTAGCTTAGTCAGGGTGAGCAGGCAGCACGTCAGCAGAGGAGTATGGAAAGCTGAGAAGGAGCCAGCTGGCGCAGATGTGCTAGGCTAGGGGACTGGTGCATGGAAACCTGACTAAGGCAGACCAGATTGCAGCCTTGGTTACAGCTGCATCAGAAAACAGCAACCAAAATAATCAGACTGGCAGTGGAGATATAATACCCTCGGAGAATGGACAGCTCAACCTTTCTGCAGAGGACTTAAAATCCATCTGGAGCTAAAGATACATGAGTTGGAAGCCAGGCATTTGGAGATAGAAGCTGAGGAAAAGGAGTGGCAGAGAAGGCATGAGAGGGGAATGCTGACTCTTCTCCAGAGTCATGGAAGCAATGGGGAAGGGAGTAACTGGACCCCAGAAGCACAAAAGGTCAGTAAATTTTTTCCACAATTTAAAGAAGGGGATAATTTTGATAGTTTCATTCATATGTTTGAGAGGGTATGCAGACAAGTATGGTGTTGCCCAAAGGCTCTGGGTATGGTTCCTGACCCCCATACTCCATGGTAAAGCTATAACTGTTTTGTCGAAATTGTCTGACATTACATGTTTTGATTATAGAAATCACTTGTTAGAATTGTTTAAGCTAACACCGGAAACATATATGTGACCATAGACACAAGGCAGATGAAAGTGTGTATGAATATTTGCTGAACTGAGTGCATATTTCCATAGGTGGGTGAGTGGATGTCAGGTCACCACTTTTGAAAGGCTGACAGACCTTTTGGTGAGGGAACAAGCCCTTAGCACTTTGCCTGAGGACATGAGGATCTGGTTAGCTGATAAATAGTGTGCTACTTCAGATGAGTTTATAGAAGAAGGGAGACATATACCTGGCAAGCATGGCTGCCCTGCACAGGAAAGGGACCCCAGTACTGCTCATGGGTCTAAAGAAACCCATGGTTGGCAGCCCAGACTGCCCCAACAGAATCTGCCAGTAGCAGGGGAAGCCTCTAGTCCACATACACATCCAGGAGCTAGAATTAAATGTTTTGAATGCAACCAGTGGGGCCATGTGGTATACAGGTGTCCAGGGAGACAAGGTGTGGAAGAAAAGGTGAGGGAGCCAGTAAGAGGGAAAGACAAAATACCAATAGTAGGTTGTCTTGAGACAACAGGGGTATCGAACTACCATCTTGCAGATGTCCTAATAGGGAAGAAGTTGGATGTGGCAGTACCATGTGCTTATGCAGTTATACCCAGTCAGGCTAGGGGACAAGCATGTGGTTTTGGTAGTCCGGGGGAGATGCAGACAGACTGCATAGTTACAGCCAGGACTGGTGAGGTGGTTACTTCAGGGAGGGAGCTACTCTGTAGCACTGAGAATGAAGGTGAGTCACAGCTGCTTGTGGGTACTGATGTTCCCTTGGACAGAGTGACTGTAAAGGTAGAGGAGAGTAGTAGTACCCAGGCTGACAGTGAGGCACCACTGTCAGAGGATGCCAGACTTCCTGTGGAAGGGGAGCTGGGAAGGGATACAAGGAGAGAGTTGAAACAGGCTCAGCTCTCAGACCGTACATTGCAAGGCCTAATGCAGGTAGCTAGGGAGGCACCTGATTCTCAAGGAAAGGGAAAGTCTGTATACTGGGACAAAGGGTTACTATACGGAGAGTGGACCCCTGAGGGAGGGCTAGAAGGTGAGAGAGTACAGCAGTTGGTAGTGCCTCGAGCCTACTGTCTGGCGCTTCTAGCCATAGCCTATGATATTCCCTTTGCAGGTCATATGGGCATAAAACGTACAAAGAGAAGTATTAATGCAGAACTTCTATTGGCATGGAATTTCCAGAGATGTAACAGGTTACTGCAGGACCTGTGAGCAGTGCCAAAAAGTAGGCAAGACAGGAGACAAGGTGAGAGTTTCTTTGATGTGTTTGCCTGTGATTGAGGAGCCATTTCAGAGGGTAGCTATGGATATTGTGGGTCCTCTGAGTACCCCAAGTTCCACAGGGAAAAAGTATATCCTAGTGGTAGTGGATTATGCTGCACGATACCCTGAGGCAGTGGCTTTGTCCTCCATTGAGGCAGAGAAGGTGGCAAATGCTTTGTTAGAGATTTTCAGCAGGGTAGGTTTCCCAAAAGAAATACTGACTGACAGAGGTGCTAATTTCATGTCAGACCTGCTGGCTTGTCTATGGAAGTCCTGTGGGGTGAAGCACATGAAGACCACCCCCCTACCATCCCCAGACTAATGATCTTGTTGAGAGGTTAAACTCTACAATCAAGTCCATGCCACAGGCATTTGCAAATCAGTTTAAGAGGGAGTGGGACAAATGTTTGTCCCATCTGTTTGCTTACAGAGAGGTTCCCCAGGAATCCACAGGTTTTTCACCCTTTGAGTTGCTGTTTGGGCATAGGGTGAGGGGACCTCTAGATTTAATTCATGATGAGTGGGAAGGTGAGTGCGAGTCTCACAAGGAGCCTGTTGTGGCATATGTCCTAAACCTCAGGACAAGGCAGAGGGAACTCCTGGGCTTGACCCAGGAGAATCTGGCAGAAGCCCAACAACAGAAAAAAGTGTGGTATGACAGGAATGCTCGAGCTAGAGAGTATGCTGTGGGGCAGCAGGTAATGGTTCTCATTTCTGTCAGACACAAGCTGCAAGCAACTTGGGAGGGACCCTGCATGGTGGTAAGAAAGGTAAGTGATGTTGATTACATGGTGGAACTGCTAGGCAGAAGGCAGGGGCACAAATTGTACCATGTTAACATGATGAAACCTTATCCATGCTAGGGAAGCCCTTGTGCTGAGCATTTGCAGTGGATTGCAGGAGGAGTGTGAGGGAGATCTGGGGACTGATCTCCTCAGTGAGGTTCAGGCTGACACCTCAGTGGAAGGGGTAGCAATGTCCCAGCAGCTGTCTCCTACCCAGGTTTGAGAAGTCTGAGCAGTGTTGCAGGAATTTGGGGACATGTTCACTGGGAAACCAGGGTGTACCCACCTGGGGCAGGACCAGGTGGATACAAGACCCTAAAGGGCTATTAGGCATGCACCTTTAGAGTGCTTGAGAGAGTCAAATGCACTCTGAGGGAGGAGGTACAGGAGATGTTGGAACTGGGGGAAGGATGGCAGCACCAGGTTCTGTGTGGACTACAGGAAATTAAATAGTCACACAGAGTCAGATGCTTACCACATGCCTAGGACAGATGAGGCTCTAGAGCAGTTGGGTGGGGCTATGTATCTTACAACCATTGATCTTACCAAGGGTTACTGGCAGGTGCCCTTGACTCCTAGTGCTAGGGAGAAGTCAGCCTTTGTGACTCCTTTTGGCTTGTATGAGTTCACAAAGATGCCCTTTGGGATGAAGAATGCCCCAGCAACTTTCCAGAGGCTAGTAGATTATATCCTAGCAGGAGCAGGAGGGTTTGCCCTTGCTTATTTAGGTGATATTGCCATCTACAGCCATTTCTGGCCAGAGCACCTTCAGCATGTCAGGGAGGTGCTTGGCAGACCTACAGAGAGCAGGGTTGACCATTAAGCTGAGAAAATGTCACGTGGGTATGGCAGAGGTCTCCTACCTAGGACATAGAGTGGGGAGTGGAAAGATAAGGCCAGAACCTGCCAAAGTGGAAGCCATTCAGGCATGGCCTGCACCTGTTTCTAAAAGGCAGGTGAGGGCATTTTTAGGGACAGCAAGGTACTACAGAAAGTTCGTCCCCAGTTATAGTACCATAGCTGCTCCCCTCACAGACCTGACAAGGAAGAACATGCCAGATAAGGTAGTGTGGACCCCAGCATGTGAACAGGCATTCGAGAAGCTTAAAGAAGCTTTGGGACAACCCCCTGTTTTAGCCAGTCCAGATTACAGCAAAGAATTTGTTGTGCAGATAGATGCTTCAAACCATGGGGTGGGGGCTGTACTTAGCCAGATTTCTTCAGAGAGAGAAAAGCACCCAGTAGTTTATCTCAGTTGTAGGCGTCAACTCAGGGAGGAATGCTGTGCAGCTGTAGAAAAGGAATGTCTAGCCATAGTGTGGGCACTGCAGAAACTTCAGCCTTACCTGTATGGAAGGAAATTCACTGTTATGACAGATCACAACCCCCTAACATGTTTAAACAAAGCCAGCCAGCAAAATGGCAAGTGGCTAAGATGGAGCATGTGGTTGCAAGCATATGATATGTTCATGCAGCTCCACAGTGCAATTAGCAATGCCAATGCAGATGGGCTCTCAAGACAGGGAACAGGGTAAGGTATACTCAGATAGACCTAACTCCCTCAAGCAGCGTTTCTCAAGGGTCACTTGAAAAAATAGCTTGAGTTCTCTGGGGGGGGGGGGGGTATGTGAAAATTGGGTGAAGAAATGTGAAGGTTGCCAGCCTAGCCAGATAGAATTTTATGGATATTTCTGTCATTTGTAAATATCAATGTAAGCCACAGGCTTGTTCTCTTAAATGAAAAAATGCTGTTTCATGTGGAACTGCAAAAATGTAACAACAGTGCACTCTTCTGACCAAGTAAAGCATGTTGTGACCCTTGGATGTAAACACGTCTCTGGCCGGTCTAGATGAAGGAATTCTTGCTATTGTTTTAAGGCCAGAGTTAATGGCCAGAATTTGCATGCATAAATGTCCTTAATGGCTTTGCTTCCTGACCTGGTGTGAGCTTACTAAAAAATGCAGTCTGTTAGTATGGGAACCCCAGGAAAGAGTGAAAAATTATGTAATGTGAGCCAGGAATGTGATTTTAAAAACAGAGAGAATCAGAGAGAGCATTAAGCATTTTTGTCTTGACCATCCAACGCATCAGCACTGCCTTGCTCTACATGTAAGTTTATCTTAGACTTGTGTTTTCTCTTAGAAATAGCTAGAAACTAGAAAGATTAGACTAAGTGTTTTTTCTGTGATGGCAGAACTGTACTACTGAATTATTGTAAGTATCTGTGATCTCTAAACTCTTGACTAGCACTGTGTAGTAAAAAGTATTGTCTTGTGTGTTGACTATTTGTTATTAAATATTTTTAAAACCCTTTCAACTGTGGATGTTTTTGTAGAGATAATTTAAGCTCTTTAGAGTACTTGCATACCTTTGTTAAAATTGTACAAAGCCACTCTTAATAGCTTTAGCCCTGGGCTATACTACCAATTGGATAATAATATTGCACAGTAATAATTGGGCACCCTTTTAATGGCCTTTGAGTAGCCGATAAATATTAGTGGGTGGTGGCAGCTGGTACTACTGTATAGTCTGGGAAAAAGGGGCACAGCTGGAGAACCTGTGCCAGCCTTCCCAGGAGTGTATGTGTGGTTGTAGAAACTCTTCTCAAAGTGTCTGTGTGTGTGTGTGTGTGTGTGTGTGTGTGTGTGTGTGTGTGTGTGTGTGTGTGTGTGTGTGTGTGTGTGTGTCAGCTACTTGGGCAGGGACACGAAGCACTGGTTGAACAGAGTGGTTGCTGGAGGTTTTAGCTTGCCCACTAGGCTGAGATCTGGACCCTATAGCTGTGCCAGTGGGGAGTCTTATTGGGGACCTGGAGAGCAAGGGAGTGACCAGCCCAGGACTGACTGTGATCTCTGTGTGCTCTTAAGGGAAATTGCACTTGACTGTGTGCATTTGTTATCCTTTTCTCCTATATGAGAAGCCCCTCACTGGTGTTAGTGGTGAGGATTGAGGCTCCTTGATTGCTTGGGCCAGGGCACGGGCATCACATATATTAACAGGTGCTTTATCCTTATTGCAGGATTTGCAGTTTCAGATTTTGACCAAAGGTGATTGGTAAAGGATGTAAGGAAGTCTATACTATAAAATACTGAAAGGAGATACAAGTTCCTGTCTGAGAATTCCTGGAGAATCAGTCATTTGAGTACTTGCAGTATGGGTGTTCTTGATTGTTTGGCCTTGAAGTAATTTCATGTTGACCCCCTCTTGTTAGGAGACAATGTGGATGATTTTTTCCAGAGGAAGTTAGATAAAGTCTAGTTGGTGACACTGTTTCAGAAATGCATCAAGCTTCTTGCTGTTAGACATGTTACTCATTAATAATGGTAGTTGAAAAAAGAACAGCTCATTTAAAGGTAACTCCTCACCAGCATTGCTTAAATACTACTTATAAGTCAGTGCAAGGCTGTTAAAGTACAGGAATGAACCAGATTCCCAGATATGGTTACCCCGGGTTCACTTTAAATAATCGAATGTTCAGAACAGCGACGTTCTGATCATCGAGACCAGAACATCGATGTTCAGAACATCGAAGGTTTAAAGTGGAAGTGCCAGGTAAGTGAGATTGTGGAATGTTGGGTGTGTATGCAGGGCAGCAAGGTGCCCTGCATGTTGTGTGTGTGTGTGTGTGTGTGTGTGTGTGTGTGTGTGTGTGTGTGTGTGTGTGTGTGTGTGTGTGTGTGTGTGTGCCACCTGAGTGTTGGCATTGCAGGTAGGGTATGGGAAATCTCCAGTTTAGCGCTACTGCATATAGTGGTAAACGGGAGATTTCCTTTACCCCACTGTAGTGCGATCTCTGAGTTGGAATATTAAAGTAGGGGGGTGTGGGGGTGCAGGGGGGTGAAGCCCCCCTGCATAACGTAGTGTTTGTGATTTTTTTTTTTGTTTTTATGGTTCATTTTGAACATTCGATGTTCTGAACATTGATGTTCTGGTCTCAATGATCAGAACGTCGATGTTCTGAATATTCAATGATTCAAAGTGAATCCGGTTACCCCACATGATTGTTAGTGTGCTTTTATTTATGGATTATTGGTGCACCCAGTGAATGCCATTATGGACTGTGGTTCCCCTGTAACTCTCAATGTGATAACACTGATATTATAATGTGAGTGAGTGGTTATGGCTAGGAGTACTGAAAAGCTGCATCTGTACGTTTTCTGTAATTTGTGTTTTTATTTATTTTAGACTTTGTTGACTGAGTACCACTAGGCCAATGACTTCTTTTCAGACGAGACTCAAACTGACTAGAAATAATTTGGCCAGGGCACCAGGGAACTTCTCTTACCTACTCTTTTCAATAAGTGCTATAGAATGTTTTACTTCCACCTGAGCTACCATCATCTCCAGCAACTGGGACATTGGTTTAATGTCGCATCCAAATGCAGCACACTCTAGAGTGCAACATCCCCCTTCAACTGCTTTCTGCACAAAGTCCATTTTTCACAATTTTTGACATTATATTTTTGAGAAACTGTTGAAGGTATTTATATAAAATCTAATAAAGGTGTTGATGTTAAGCTTTTGAAGTTGAAAAAACTCCAACTGGAGGTAGCTTATTTCCAGCAATGTCTTAGAGACAAAATTATACCTTAAGGTCTACGTTCTACTTTCTGCCCAACTGGACTTTTTCATAGCAGTGATTTTCTAAAAGAATTGACATTACTTTTTGACAGTCAGGGGTTCCAATTGTTGGAGCTCATTATTAAATATTATAATATTGAGATCACCACCCTCATTGAAGAGGTTAACACACTTGACGGTAAACTTAAGTTGAATTTAAACTTTGAGAGATACAAATTTGACTATACTCGGATTTTTTCGGGTATAGATGGAGTGATTGAGAAATTTAAAGCCACTAAGAATAAGAAGCTTGCAAGGGACAGGCAGAGTTATTTTAATAACTCAGCATATCCTAAACTGAAGGCCTTTCTCACTTCACAAACAACAAAACCATTAAGTGAGGGGGCGAATGGAGATGTTTCTCCTGGAACATCAAACGTAAGTGTACCAATTAATGATGATAATAACTGTGAAAATTTGACTAATAAAACACCTGGACGGAAAAATGGAGGGAAAGTGTACAACACTAGGAGCACTAACTCCAATAATGGCTTTAAAGGACGGGAAGAGGGCCCCACTGACCATTTTTTAGGGAAAAAGAACTCAAGACAACATTTCAAAAAGAACTGGAACAACGGAAATTGACTATAAGGGCCAATCCTGATCTTAACTCTGAAGATGACTTGACTGTAATTACTAATATGAAGGGTGATTTTACAATTTACAATTTCTCTTCCTTTAAAGTCAACCCTTGTTTGGTGGAGTTACTAGCATATGGTAACACCTTTGTCCCTAGTACAGGTTGTAATTTGGTCAAGACTTTAATTTACCTTAAATGCTTTGTTAGAAAATTAAATTTAAAACTTTTGTTTAATAACAATGGTTCAGGCATTGATCCAGGGCTTAAATTAGCTAGCACCTATAACCCACCCCTACATATCGGTCTCTTGCTTTTTGAAAAGGTTTGTGAATTAGATTTAAGGCATTTGACCTCAACTTACTATCCAAGGACGGGAGGCCTTACAAGTAATGTCACTGAAGAACAACTGCATGAATTTGACTTATGTAAGGCCCCAGTTAGGGTTATTAAGCCGGACAAAGGTGGTGGCCTTGTAATTATTGACAATTATAAATATGTCAACAAGATGGAGGCCATCCTTGATGGTCCCGCTTATATACAAGCGTCTCTAAACGAAATGAATATTGCACACTCCAGAAATAGAGGGTACTTTAGAGACCTTTTTATAAGCGGAGACATAGATATAGATACTTTTAACTACATTGACATCAAAATGCCTAAGACTCCGGTTATCTTTGGGATCCCTAAGATCCACAAAGATGTATATAACCCACCATTTCGAGCCCTTATAGATAACCGTCTTTCTTTAACCTATCCTAGTGCACAACTAGTAGAGAATATCTTATCTAAGTATTTGAAAAATATAACTCACATTTGTAAAGACTCTTGGTCCTTTCTGGAAAAGATACATATGGTTGAATTTAAGAACACCTACAACTTTCTTACTATAGATGTTGTAGACTTATACACTTCCATTCCCCACTTAGAGGCAATAGAATAGATATCATTAATGTTGATTGACCTTAATGCCACGAAAAGAGAGATAGATGTAGTCACACAGCTACTGGACATTATACTCTCTTCTAATTATTTCTCTTTTAATGGCAAATATTATTTGCAGAAACATGGTGTAGCAATGGGGTCCCCATGTGGGGCCAGTGTTGCAAATTTATTCATGGCATACTGGGAAAAGACCAACATATTTAACAACCTTGAAATTAAGGAAAAAGTTAAATTCCACACTAGATACTTGGATGACATCTTTATTTTATTTGAGGGAGACTGTACGACTGCTGATAAGTTTGTTTTAGCCCTCAATGAAACTACCACCTTTTTAAGGTTCACTTCAAAATACTCTGATACTGACATAGACTACCTGGACATTAAGTTAAATAAGGATGTCATTAAAGGCGAATACTTCTCCAGTATATATAGAAAACCTACTTATTGTAATTCGTTACTTCACTTTAAAAGTTGCCACCCATACAAATAAAAGAAAGCAATTATTAAGGGGCAATTGATTCGTGCTTCCAGAATTTGTAGTAGTGAGGAATTATTCTTGGAAGAATGTAATCTATTAAAGCTTATGTTTACTAACAGGGAGTACCCCATCCAATTATTTAACAAATTCCTTGATGAAGTTATTAATAAAAGGTTGTTGGGCTATTTTTCCCCTATCTTGCCTCAAAAACAAGATACTCAGTTGGTTGACAACTCAATAATAGAAATAAACTTAGAGAGTAGTGTAGTGGTAAACAATCCTGGAAATTCTTCCTTGGCAAATGTTAATTCAGCAAGTAATAACTTTGAAAGTAGTTTTATAACTACATTTAGTAAAGATTCCAAGAAAATCCAATTTATTTTATTTAAAAATTGGTACTTTATTTCTAATAATGAACAGTTATTAGATAAATTGGGTAGGAAACCTAAGATTACATACAGGAGGGCTAATAATTTGAAAACACTATTGCAAAGATCTAAAGTTGCTTATTCGACCACCAGGGCAAAAGGTTCAACACAATGTGGCCACTGCAATTATTGCCATCTTGTAAAGGTGACTAGTGTTTTCTCTATACGTGAAAAAAGCTTTAGTATCAACTACAGATTGAATTGTGAATCTAGATCCATTATTTATCTGGCTACTTGCAATTGCTGTCAAGCCTTTTATATAGGTAAATCAGATAGAAGACTATGGGATAGAGTCTACGAACATGTTTACGCTATGAGAAAACAGAATAAGGATAATGCTTTGGCTAAGCATATTTTGAAATATCCGGGACATAGCTTTGAATTCACGGCCATAGACCAGGTCTTAAGCCCAGAAAGAGGAGGACCTGTCTCCTTACTCCTTGAAAATAGAGAGTTAGAATGGCAGTTGCTCTTGGATGCCTTTTCCTACCCTGGCTTGAACGAGCATTGCAATATTGAATGCATTTTGAAATTGAGGAGTTATAGACGTTAAAATATATATATATACTTTCTTCATAACTCCCATTTCTATTGTTTACTTTTAACTGTCCACTACAATTTTTCAAGAAAACATTTATGTTGTCATCATTAAGGTCACTAGAATAAGTATTCAATATAACATCCCCTATCACTTATAATATGCTTACCGTATTCACCCTCAAATTAAGGGTTTAATATATTGAAAGATCAAGAATAAGGTCTTAAACCATTACTTGAACTAGAATTATGGCATGTAATTAGGTACGAAGTAAATAATTTGTTTGATGTCCATAGTTTTTTAATATGTTATGATCACTTTTCGTTTTTAGTATAACCTATACTGAAAAGTATTTAATAGTGTATTTTTAATATTGTATTTATTAAATAGGTAACTTACATGTACTTTATTGTTTTAATACCAACATTTGTTTTAATATGACGATAGATTTTTATGAAGAGTGTCTCTTTAAACTGTCAACTTGTCTAGCACGTAATGACGTGGATATAAAAGTTTGAGTTGATGGTTTTCAAATAATCTCTGAGGAAGCTGGAACTGTGTCTTCAGCGAAAACGCTGTCATTATTTTTGAACTAATAAACTTGGCGTTAAGGTTTCTTTTACAATTTTATTTTGATGGATAGTACGCTTTTTATTGGTGTTGGCGTTTTATATTTTGAAGGGTAAAACTGCTTTAAGTATTTACCTAAAGAACGTGGTTGCGGTTTTTAAAAAAGGTCCAGCAGTTTGAGGCGGCTGCATTTTTGTTTTCTTCAAATCTAATAAAGGGCCAGATTCAAAAAAACTTGCTCTCAGTGTAAGTGACTTAGTTTAATGTAAGGCCTATCTATAAAGGAGACTTATACCAAAAGCAAGTCTTTTTAGAATCAGACCCAAAGGATAGCAGCAGTTTAACAAAATATTGCAGTATATGAGAAATCCAGAGTGATTCATTTTCAAGTGATTTATTCTATGGCTGGTTTCATCACTCAGGTTGCGTGCTAGAGGCTGATCACCTGAATCCCGAGTTAAAAAAGGCAGCAAAGGAATTTTCAATGAGAAAAAATAAAAAAGAAAGTGTAAGAAGAGGGGAACGTTGTCACTTGTCCATTCAGGATAAAACAGACGAATAGTTGTGGGTTCAATTCAAGCAGCTTTATTACATACAAACACATCAGGATTGAGGCTTAGTAACTTATAAACAGACTGACTGCTGCACTCATACATGTTAACACTCTGGTTGATCACTCAAAATTACACTGCTGTCTGCATGCGCTCTCTATTTATATGCACATATCCTTACTTTGAAATGCAACACACTGTCTGTTCTACATCCTCCCTCTATTTATATGCACATATCCTTACTTTGAAATGCAACATACTGTCTGTTCTACATCCTCCCTCTTTGAGAAATAAGTCACGCACTGTAGTAATGACAACAATCATTGACATGCAGTTATGCAGAGCTAATTACACATGAAACAATCATGTCCAGGTTGCTGCGTATTTTACACTAGGTCTGGAAATATGACCTGATCATGTGACATAAAAATTAGAACTGGGTTTAGCAAAAGGGAGTGTCTTTAATGAATGTTCAACTTTAGGGACATCTGGGACATCATCAGGAATGTGAGTAGGTACTGAAACAGGTCCTTTAACAGGAACATTGTCTGGATTGCTCTGAGATCTAGAGTCTGTATCATGGGTATAATGCTGCAATATTGATTTAGACACCAGAAGAAGATGCCTGCAATTTCTTCTGTATTCTATACCCTCAGATTCTACTAAGTAAGATCTGAGTTTGGCACATATACCTCTCATTTGACCAATTCAATCAAAACCTTTCGCAGCTTGCATCCTCACTATCTATCCTTTTTTCAATGGATGAAGAAATCTGCTCATTCTGTTGTAGTTGGACTTCTGAAATAAACTGTTTTTGAATAGTTGGGCTTTGATTGCTCTGATGTTTTTAGTATTAGGCACCAACAAACTGGAAATGTTAGGCAAGGTTGTTCTGGTTTGCCTAGACAGACGTCTCTGAGCAGGTGAGCCAAGTAAATTGTCATGGGGTATATTTCTGAGATTAAGCAAATTCAAGGAAACATCGGTATTGTCACGCTTTAACCTCTCTAGTAATTGCTTTGTACTTTGTACTGTGCGTTCAGCTAGGTCGTGTGACTGTGGGTATTCAGGACTACTGGTAACATGAATAAAGTCCCACTCTTTTTCCAAATTTCTGAACTAGCTAACTGGTAAACTGGGCACCATTGTCAGAAATAACTTTGTGTGGACTACCATGGACTGAGAAATGATGTTTCAACTTAGAAATAGTACTGGACATTAGGTTAGGTAGCAGATCAATCTCGAACCAGTTTGAATAAGAGTCTATCAACACTAAGTAATGTTGACTATTCCACTCAAATATGTCAGTGGCTGCTGTTAACCAAGGTAGTTCAGGAATCTGGCTTAGCTGAAGTGGCTCTTTTTGCAAATACGGTTTAGTACTTCTGCATACTGAACAAGATTAAAGTACTTTATCGATATCTTTTGACAGAGAAGGCCAAAATACTAGTCATCTCCTTTTGGTAGCTTTGGAACCTGGGTGGCCATGATGAAAAATCTGGATATACTGATGTTGTAGGGAAGCAGGAATGATAACTTTAGGACCTTTGAAAATGATACCATCTTCCAGAAACATCTCATCTCTGTAAGGAAAATAAGGTTGCACTTTTGTTGGTACACGATTGCTTTGACAGCCATCCAACATTGATGATGTGGTTGAGCTTTTGAAAAATTGGACCAGTCTTTGTGTGATCTCTTAGCTCCTCAAGTGTTGTGGTAGAAAAATTATGCACTTCCATGATATCAAAGTCAAAATTCTCTGCATCAAGCTTTTCTGTGGTATTTCTGAGTGATCTGGATAAGGTATCAGCCAGATAAAGAAGTTTACCTTTTGCATCGACCATTTTAAAGTTGTATTTTTTAATCTGAGCATCATTCTTTGTAGTCTTCCTGGAGCTGTATTCATAGGCTTCTTTAAAATATTGTCTAGAGGTTGATGATCAGTCTCAATCTGGATAGCTTGGCCATAAATATAATCATGGAACTTCGAACATGTGAACACAATTTCCAAAAGTTCCTTCAAAATCTGAGCATACTGCATCTCACTTTGGGTAAGAGTTCTAGATGCATAGGCTACTGGTCTGCCCTCTTGAAGAATAACTGCAATGAGACTGAACTTTGAAGCATCACAGGAAAGAATTACAGGTTTGTGGACATCATACTATATTAATGTTGGTGGACTGATAATTTTTTGTTTCAGGTCATCAAATACTCTCTGGTGTTGTTTCAGCTATGACCAGGTAACATTTTTGCATGTCAGCTCTCTTAAGGCCACTGATAATTCACTGAAGTCTAGTATAACCCTGCCAAATAGTTAACCATACCAAGAAAATGCTGTAAGGCTTGGACATTGTCTGGAGCTGGCATCTCAAGAATAGCTGTTTGATTGGAAGTGTCTGGTCGTAAGCCTGAGCTAGTAAATAAATGACCGACATAAGTAACTTCTGGTAGCCTGAATTTACATTTCAGAGGATTGAGCTTTAGATTCATTTCACGCGGTCTTTGCAGAACTTTCATGAGGTTTCTGTCTTGCTCTGGTTCACCATTGCCTCCAACTAGTAAATCATCCACTATTATAGCACATGGATAGCCTGAATAATTTTCTCCATTGCACGCATAAAGACTTCACTGGCAGAATTTATTTCAAAAGGCATTCTGAGAAATCTGTATCTGTCAAGTGGTGTGCTGAATGTAGTCAGTAGTCAAGATTTGTAATCAAGCATTACTTGCCAAAATGAACTCTTTGCATGTAAGACAGAAAAAAATAGTGGCATTTGGCATGAGGGTAGCAACTTCTTTGACTGGTAAAAAAAGGAGTAAGTCCAGAAAGTAAAAACTGAAAACCCAATACTGGACAACAGAAGGTACGCCACACTGCTCGTAACTGGTGAAAACCAGATGTCCTTCAAGAATGCAACTGCAGTCCTGACATATGGGTTGTCCTGCCTCAGGCAGCCCTTCGGTCGGCTGGATTCCAAAGTCCGGGTCCGGCATTGGCTGATGTCGCCTCCTCCCCGACGTCAGAGCGGCTGGGGTATAAAGCATCAGCCGACGCCATCTTCTTCAGTCTTTCTTGCCGCGCGGTGCCTGAAGCAGAAGCAGTTCGCAAGTGCCGGTCGGCCAGCTCCTGTGTTTTCAGATACCGAAGTCATCAAAAAGCTAAGTACCACGTTGGGGAACCTTTTCTTGCCTCAGCCGATGTCAGATCAAACTGAAAAAGTTAATAATTGTTTGTCTTGTGGTAAACAAATACCTTATAAGGACTTCCATTCTTACTGCCTTCCCTGCCTCGGCCCAGACCACGACGTCTCGGCCTGTGCTGCCTGTGCTTGCTTCAATAAGCGCACACTTAGGCGCCGGGCAGAATTTGCTGAAGACTTTTTTGGGGAAAATTACGCCTATATCATGCCGTCGGAACTTCCGACAGCACATGTTTCCAAAAAACGGAAGGACCGGGACCGACCTCTGCGGCCCGTGACCTCCCCCGACACCACGCCTAAGCCTACCACGAGTGCATCGGTCTCTTCGGAGGTGGTAATTCAACCGCTCCAGGCCGACGGCACCACTTTACCGCATACTTCGGTCCCGGAGGCTACCCCGGTGCCGGTTATTGATTTTCCTCCTGAAACCGAAGCCCAAGATTTACCTGACACCATACCGGTGGACAAAGTTACTCCAGCACGTGGGGCAGCTAGGCCTCCTGTGTCTATGTCTATCAAGGCCTACACACGTGCTAAGGCTGCCAGCCAGGCTAAGTCTTACCCTCCTAAATCTTTTCCACAGGGTCCCACTTCGGATAAACAGATCATGACTTTAGCTGCAGATCTAATTTCTTTAATCAGGGGCTCTCAGGCTCATCCAGACAGAGGTTCTAAGCTGCCTTCAGACAAAAGGCCCAGGGTTGAGCAGACAGATACCCTTTCCTCAGATGAAGCTTCTGGTGAGTCAGGCCTTTCAGATTCACAGGAAGAAACCTTCCCGGCCTACGAGGATTCTGATGCTGATGAATCCATTCCCTCTGCCTCTCCTCCTGAGGATATTTCTTTCGGGGAAATTCTCCACTCCATGAGAGAGCATTTTCAGTGGCAGGGCCAGGATTTCTGCAACTCCAGGAAAAGGCTTCGGACCTTCGTTAAGTTACCCCAGCACAGGCCCTTAGCTATTCCCCCTGTGTTAGATGTATTGGATGATGTGTACTCAGACTCCAGTACTTCTCCTGATTCTCTCCCTCCTGCTCCTGTCAAGCCAGACAGATATTACAGGGTTCCTGAAACTCATAAACATGTCTTTAAGGCCCACTCTGTTGATCTAGAAACTATTTCTCAGGGGCCCAAAGGAGTGGCCACTTCCTCGGCCAAGAATCCTTTGCCCGCAGACAGGGAATCTAGGTCCCTGGAGAGGTGGGGTAAAAAAGTTTATACCACTTCCACCCTTGCCATGAGGGCTCTAAACTGTCTTTTTCATATGTTTCAGTATCAGGATTATCTGATGGATGATTTGCAGAAAAAGTTAGCCTCTCCTGAGCCTTTAGCTAGGAAGGCGTTGCAGGATTTGGTTCATAACACTCAGCAGGTTAGCAATCATTTTCTTCAGTATGGTTATGATGCATTGGAAGCTTCATGTAGGGCAGCTATGACAGGGGTCGTCATACGTAGACATGCTTGGTTAAAAGAACAGTCATTGCCAGATCATGTTAAAGCAAAGCTTCTAGATGCACCTCTGGAAAAAGACAAGCTATTTGGTGCTAATGCACAGGGTGTGTTGAAATCGATTGAGGAAAAGGCTAAATCAGTACAAACAGTCAAAGATTTCCTCCAGGTTCAGCCACCAAGGTTCAGCAGGAATTGGCCTTCGAAGAACTGGTCCTTTCCAGACACTGAGAAGTTTCAAAGGGGAAAAAGCAGGCATGCTCGAGGTAGAGGGCAATACCGAGGCTCCTACAGGGGCCGCCAATGGCAACCAACTAACCAGAGAAGTGGCGCAGGGACTCCTACTGCTCCACAGGGACAATCACAATGACTTAACTTTGACACCGCCAACCAAGGCTCAAGGAGAAGCACCTTTAGGCGGAAAGTTATCCTTATTTTCAGAAAATTGTCACGTTTTTACAAAGGACGGATGGATTTTGAACATAATAGACAAAGGTTACAGGTTCCACTTCCATACCTTACCAACAAGACAAGGCATGCCAAACCTGCCACAGAATCAAAGGGCAGAGGCACTCATACAAGTTTCAAAGCTGCTACAAATCAAAGCAATAGAAAAGGTCCCTCCTCAGGAACAAGGACAGGGATTCTACTCAAGACTGTTCCTTGTTCCAAGAAAAGAAAAACAATGGAGACCTATACTGGACTTGTCCGCTCTAAACACTTTTCTCATTGTGCCAAAATTCAAAATGCTGACGTTACAGCAACTTCTTCCCATGCTGGGCAAGGGGTCTTGGCTGGTTACTCTGGACCTCAAGGAGGCATACCTGCATGTCCCAATCAGACACAGCTGCAGAAGATACCTCAGATTTCTTGCAGGGTCAGAGCATTATCAATTCTCAGCATTGCCCTTTGGCTTATCTACTGCCCAGAGTATTCACGAAATGCCTGGCATCAGTAATTGCACATTGCAGACTTCAGGGGATACAAATATACCCTTATCTGGACGATTGCCTTATACAAGCGGACAGCAAGCAAGACTTGATAAGAAACTTGGACTATGTCATTCACTTACTACAGGCTTTGGGATACACAGTCAATATTCAAAAATCAAGACTACTGCCATCCCAACAAATAATCTTTCTAGGAGCCAAACTGGACACAACCTCACAAATGGCTTTCCTCACAAAAGAAAAACAAGATCAATTACCAGATTACTTCAAAAGCCTAGCAAAGCACACCCAGATGACTGCAAGGAAAATCCTGCAGGCCCTGGGTTTCATGGCATCTTGCATTCTTCTGATTCCACTGGCAAGACTACACATGAGAAAACTACAATGGTACCTAAAAAGTTTATTGTCTCAACACAGCCACAACTTAGAAGCAATTATTCCACTCATTCCATGTCTACAAAAGGAATTTTTGTGGTGGGCACAAGCAAGCCAGCTAAACAAAGGCATGTCCTTCAACAAACCTCAAGCAAGCCAAACCATTACAACAGATGCCTCAGATCATGGATGGGGGGTGCACATGGAAGGGAGATGCATTCAAGGGCAATGGGCTCCTCGGGAATTGCATCTGCACATCAATCAAAAAGAGATGCTGGCAGTGATTCATGCAATCGAGGCCTTCAAAAAATTTCTTCAGCAAGGCCATCTGCTGATAAGGACAGACAACACCACTGTTATGTGGTACATAAACAAGCAGGGAGGCACCCATTCTTACCCCCTCTGCAGGCTAACAATGACTCTTTGGGAAAAGTCTCTGAAACTGAACGTACAGTTGCAATCCCAGTTTGTTCCAGGCAAGGACAATGTTCTGGCGAACAGTCTAAGCAGAAACATTATGGACCCGCACGAATGGATGTTGCATCCAGACATTTTTTCACAAATAACTCATGCATGGGGGAGGCTGGACATAGATCTCTTTGCCTCACACCACAATCATCATCTGAAAAAGTTCTGCTCAAGGACACACCATCCTCAAGCCTGGAGAATAGATGCTCTCTCCTTCAGCTGGAATTCTCTAACAAACTATGCATTCCCACCTCTGCCATTAATGACCAAGGTGTTACTGAAGATCAAAGCAGAACAACCGAAAGGCATTTTGATAGCTCCAGACTGGCCAAGACAGCACTGGTACCCATTACTAAGGAGCATAACTCGCACCAAGCCATGGCCCCTGCCTCTATGGCCTCTGCTTATAACTCAGCACAATTACAGGACTGTTCATCCAAACCTGCAAACATTGCATCTGACAGCTTGGAGGGTTCCATGATTTCTCCCCATATATCTCTCTCCAAAAAAGTTCAAGAGATCCTACTGGAAGCACGCAGGCCTTCCACGAGAAAAACTTATTCAGCCAAATGGAAGAGGTTCAACATCTGGAATGCCAACAAGGGACAGGATGCATCAGTAATGAACATCCCACAGATTCTAGAATACTTGGCAGAAATGCTTCACAATGGCCTTTCATATTCTTCCATAAAAATACACGCTTCAGCAATTTCAGCAAAATACAGCTGTGATCCACCTGTGTTTTCACATCCTTTGCTAAGACAGTTTCTAAGAGGGATAAAGAATATCAGACCTCCAAGAAAACCACCAGTGCCTGCATGGGACCTCAATTTTGTCTTGGAAAAATTAACTCTTCCTCCTTTTGAGCCAGCAGCATATTCAGAACTGCAATTTCTCTCCTGGAAAACAGTTTTCCTGTTGGCAATTACTTCAGCAAGAAGAGTCTCGGAGATACAGGCCCTCATGGCAGTACCTCCATTTCTCATTTTCCATCAGGACAGAGTCTCTTTAAGGACCAATCCTTCATTCATGCCAAAAGTGATATCCAGGGTTTCTCTAAACCAAGCAATTCACCTGCCTACTTTCTTTCCCAATCCTCAAGACAAAGGAGAAAAGATTTTGCACACTTTGGACATACACAGACAATTGCGCTATTACTTGGATAGAACAAAGGCCAACAGAAAGTCTGACCAACTATTTGTAGCTTACGCTCCTGGGGTACAAGGAAAGGCAATTTCCAAACAAACAATTTCAAAATGGATTGGAAACTGCATCAGATTCTGCTACTCTTTCCATGGAAAAAGTGTGCCAGCCAATATCAGGCCACACTCCACCAGAGCTATAACCACCTCCACAGCCTTTCTAAGAGGGGTGGCTACAAAGGACATTCTAGAAGCTGCTACATGGAGCTCTGTGCATACATTTTCCAAACATTACAACCTGCCTTTATATTCCAGATCCTGAGCAGGCTTTGCTTCTGCAGTCCTGCAGGGCATTTTAGCTACACCATCCTTATCTTAGATCCTACCACCCCCAGCTTGACTATGGTATTCAACCCATATGTCAGGACTGCAGTTGCATTCTTGAAGGACATAGTACAGTTTTGTACCTACCATAAATGTAGATGTCCGATAGATATGCAACTGCAGTCAGGTTTTCCCTCCCTCCTACCCCTCTGTAATTATCCTTTTTGGGTCCACTCCCCCTTTTCCAAATTAGCTGGGGATAGCATTTATGGTGTATCTGTTTATTACTGTTGTGCATGTCTGAAATTTTATCCATTCTCTAAATTTAGCCTTCCTTGAAGGGCACCTGGCATCTGGGGCAAGAAACACTGAAGAAGATGGCGTCGGCTGATGCTTTATACCCCAGCCGCTCTGACGTCGGGGAGGAGGCGACATCAGCCGACGCCGGACCCGGACTTTGGAATCCGGCCGACCGAAGGGCTGCCTGAGGCAGGACAACCCATATGTCAGGACTGCAGTTGCATATCTATTGGACATCTACATTTATGGTAGGTACAAAACTGTACTTTACGAGTAGTGTGGTGTACCTTCTGTTGTCCAGTATTGGGTTTTCAACTTCCTTGACTGTACACATAGGATGGTAGGGTCTCTTTAATGCTTTGCTTAAATCTCTTGGGTCAATACATTTTCTGAGTACATCTGAACTTTTCTTATTAGCAACTGCCATGGAAGACACCCATTCAGTTGGTTCTGTAACTGGACAAATCACACCTTGCTGCACCATTTTATCTAACTGGACTTTGACTCTGTCCTGCATAGCTATCAGAACTCTTCTTGTTCGTTTGACCAATGGACTGACCTCTTGGTCTAATTTCATGGAGTACACAACTGGAAGTTTACCTAGCTTGTCTTCGAAAATAGCATTCACTGTGAAAATAACATCAGTGAAACTGGACCTAGGACATGTGCTTATGTGATGGACTTCTTTGGTAAAAGAAAGCAGTTTCATTTTTAAACTGTCTCTGAGTCCTAATAGTGACTGTACAAGTCTTTTTACTACATAAAACTGCAAGCTGTAACTGTTCCCAGCTGAAGAACATGAAAGCACTACTGACCCTTTGGTTTAAATCTCTTCACCTCCATAAGCTGCAAGCTTCGCACAATTGGCCAAATTAAGTTGTTCTCCAGCTCTTACTCTAGCAAATGTTTCTGCTGACATAACATTGCACTTTGAACTAGTATCCACTATCAGCTTTGTGGCTTTACCATTAATCAGACCAGTACAAAACACTGTTTTTCACCAACAAATCTACTACATTAACCTTTTCACCAACCACAGATACATCACCTACATAGAAAGTATAGTTGCAGCTTTCTATATGATCAACTTGCTTTTTTGAGTGACCTTTCTTAACAAATGAATGAGGTTTGCTTGATTTACAAAACTTTTGAAAATGGTTCTATTTTTTGCACTTGTGGCACTACTGACCAAATGCTAAGCACTTTTCTCTTTTGGACTCATGATTGGCACCACAATTACAGAAGTTAACAATGAGACTTGACTTGGGTTTTGCTAACTAACCCTTGTGCTGCACTGAGCAAGTCCGTTTTACTGAGCTAGTATTAGAACTTGCTGGAAAGGTACTGGCTCTCCCTGGAAATCCCACAGTGGCTGCAACTGCCGTGTACTTGGGCCTGTTTCTGTTAGTCACATGCTGCATGCTGTCTATGTTTGCACTAGAGGCTGCTAAAACCATGCTCTTATCACTTGTAAGCATATCTGTGTGCCTTTCTGTAAGCTTGTGTATTTGACAAATCTCTGTGGCTTTGCTCAGTGTTAAATCACTGACTTGAAGAAAAATCTTTCTCACTGCAGCATTATTAACACCACACACAAGCCTGTCCTTTATCAACTCATCTTTCAGATCACCAAATCTGCACGTTTTAGCTTTGTTTCTTAAGTCAGTAATGTAAGCTGCAAAAGTTTCTCCTGGCTTTTGGTCTCTTGTATAAAATAAGTGTCTCTCCAATGTAACATTTGTCTGGGGGTGAAAAACATTTCTTTATATTTACATTTCAAGCACTCAGGGTCCTCCCTTGATTCAGCTTGTACGACAATATGACGGTTTTCCCCTTGTTCATAGGTTCATAGGTTGGTATTAGGCTATTGGCCCTAGGGCCTATAGAAGCCTAGCAATAACAATTCCCTGGCTATTTCTTCCTGCACTATTTACTTCCCTGGACCCCTGTCCTCCCTGTCCTGCATATAGTGCTGGTGCATACACAAATGTACGCTCTATTTCAATTGCTTCAGACCCTGCTTGAGTAAGCGGAAAAAAATGCCCCCCGTACATACATCTTTATCAGGAAAAAGCTGCTTGTATGAAAATATCGTATTCCTGTTAAAATACTCTCCAGTTCTCTGCAGTATTGTGATCAAACACAAGTGGACCGGGGTCTGCAAAATGCCTCTGCCATGCTAACACCGTAGTAATGACCCTTGGAGTTATGTACAAATGTACATACATGTTAGAAATTTATGCCAGAGACTTGTAATTATGCTCAACAGCACAACAGACTCTGCGAAATAAGTTTCCTTACCACAAGAACATGTTGAAATCACTGTACTTTGTAAAACCACCCTTATCTAGTGTAAGAAACACTTCAAAATGACTGCACTTTGAGAATGAACTGTACACAGCACAAAGAACTTCTCAAAATGATTGAACTTTATTAAATAACTCTGTGCAGTGTAAGAAACATTTCAAAATGACTGCACTTTGCAAATGAATTATACACAGCACAAGAAACTTCTCTAAATGGCTGTATTTTGCAAAATAACTGTACAGTGTAAGAAACACCTTGAAATGACTGTACTTTGTGAAATAACTGTACTTTGCACACAGTAAACGCTTTGAAATAATTGTACTGTAATAAAGCACACACAATGTACACTCTGTGATACTTTGAACAACTCTAGTTATACTTTCAATAGCTTTAGTCAATGTGAAATAGTAGAACATATCAAAAAAACGTGGTCTACTAAAACAAATGCAGTCACTTTGCTTTTCCATGCTCATTTTGCCCTTTTATTCCACTTGTTATGCTCATTTGACTTTTATCATGCTCATTATGCAAATCAGAAGTAGTTCTGAATGCTCTCATAAGTATTTCAAATAATTTTATCAACTCTCGTGGTTTTGAACATTTTGTTTAATCATTAATACATTTTTGTGCTTTTTGTTTCATTTATAATGCGTTTTGTGCTTTGCGAATGCTTCATGCCATTTTCTTTATGGAATAAATAATTTATGTGAGTTTTTTATTACCTGAAATTCGTTTTTTACCTTTCTTAATCGTTTGAGCGTTTGGGATGAAACTTCTAACACCATGTCATTCAGATACACCACTACTGGTACCATGTCGTTCAGGTATGCTACTTCTAACAGCATGTCATTCAGATATTTTATTATTTATTTATTATTTATTTTAAATTTGTTTACCGGGAAAAGTCTGACTAGACACAGGTCCTTTTTCAGTGGAGGTCCAGGGAGAAAAGCTCTTGTTATAAACATAATATTAACATATACTGGCATTTATAGAGTACAGTTACAGACATTTCAACAATTTAACGAACATACAGAATACTATGTTGATAGTAAATAATACGAAAAGTAAAAGACATAAATTTCACTTCCTGGCAAAAAATCTTATTATATCGCACATTGCTACAGCTAAAGTAGAAATAATTGAGTGGGTTAAAACATGTACAGATGTAGTTGCTACCAGAGTGCTTGAAATTAAAAAGGGGGTTATAAACTTAAACAGATGAGGTTGCCACATTCTATTGCTAAATAAAGAGGATATAAGATTGCAAAGGAATCAGGAAGGCCTAACCAGAGGAGTAACAAGATCATAGCCAGGTGTCCACTAGGTGTGATTTGAGGAGCTTTTTGAATCATGTGAGGGAGCTACTAGATGTTATTGGGGTTGGCAGCTTATTCCAAATTTTAGGAATATAGTTAGAGAAAAGAGACTCCCCTACTGAGTTGTTGGCTTTGGTCGTGTCTAGAAGATGTTGGTTACTGGAACAAAGAGATTGGGCTGAAGAGTACGGATGACTGAGTTTTTGGAGAGAAGGGGTTCCATCGGGTTGTTGAAGAATTTTGTGGACAAAGGTAAGTTGATTAAAGTGTAGAAACTGTGGGAATTCGAGTCAATTGAGCTGTTTTAGTCCTGTACAGTGATGTAATCTATGTGAAGCTCCAACTGCAAATCTTGCTTTTTTATTAGAGCAAGTTTCCAGATGGTTTAGGTCTGTTTTTTGTAGAATGGTAAATACAGGAGAGGCATACAGGAGGGTTGAGAGGAGATGTGTGCAGACAATGGTAACTTTTTTAAGAAATTGTTTGTTTCTATATAGGAGACCTATTTTCTTGTAAATCTTTTTGATGGTTTGGACTATGTGAATAGTGAATTTCAGGTTGTTATCAATTTCTACCCCAAGCAGTTTAGTGCGAGTGCTTGGGGTGATCATAGTTTTGTCCTAGAGAAGATGTTAAAGGACTGGGAAGATGAGGGCTTTCTTGCTGGGCTGAAAAGAAAGATATATAAAAAAATGATATGCCGCTTCTGACACCATTTTGCTCGTCCGGTAAGGATAAAACAGACCAACGGTTGTGGGTTCGGTTCAAGCAGCTTTATTACATACAAACACATCAGGATTAAGATTCAGTAGCTTAAACTTAAATAAACTTATAAACAGACTGACTACTGCACTCATACATGTTAACACACTGGCTGTTCTCTCAAAATGACACTACTGCCTGCATGTGCTCTCTATTTATACGCATGTGTCCTCACTTTGAAATGCTTCTTTAAGTCAGAACACCCTCTGTTCTACAAACATGTCCCAATTCACATTCATGTGGCAGTGTCAACAGAGTTTTGTTTTCCATGGCTGTGTTTCCCTGCTATTAAAGGCTCATCTTACATGTAAATTTATGTCTGAGAAGTATAAATTACTCTGAAATGTTCGGTATGTTCAGGGAAGTTGAAGTAATTGATTACATGTAAGTTTAAATGACCCAACTGCATGCTTATAAAACAAGAAACACACAGCTTTACTAGAACCCATTTTCATGAAAAAGTTAATTTCATCATCTGATTCATCTAACCCAGCATTTTACGTGATATATTCAGCATATAAAATCAGTAAGCAGGGTGACACTATAAAGCCTTGTCATACCCCTTTCCTAATCTTGAACTGGTTAGTTATTCCGTGTTCAGTTCTAATTGCTGATTTTTGTTCTGCATCTAGATTCCTCAAAGAGGCAAAAAAGTGAGTACCCTTCTCTAAGAACTTGCCATAATTTCGTATGGTCCATACAGTCAAACGCTTTACAGTAGTCAACAAAGCAGAAGTAATGTTTTGTTTCTGTACTCTGTTGATTTATTATCCTGCAGATGTTGACAATTTGATCTCTGGTACCCCAGCCCTTTCTACTTTCATCTTGTACATCTGTCAGTTGTCAGTCTTTATATTACTAGAGTCTAGCTTGCAGGAGTGTAAGCATTACCTTGCTTGTGTGTAAAACATGAATATTGTTTGGTAATTTGTACAGTCTTTAGCATTGCCCTTTTTTGAAACTGAAATATGAACTCATATTTTCCAGTCCAATGGCCGCTTGTGCTTTCCCAAATTTGCTGTCAAATTTCAGGTGACACTATAGCAGAATAACTGTGTAATATTTTATCCAATTCAGTTGGAATTCTATCACTTCTTGTGGCCTTGTCATCAGTGCTTTTTAGGGGCCATTTGGTATTACTGTCCAGGATCCCTGGCTCTAGATCAAAGAACATATAATTGTATGTATCAGTGATGCTAGGGTCTTTTCTGTATAGTAGTTTTGCTTATTCCTACCACCTCTTAATATCATCTGCTTCTGCTTTTATGTCACCCATCTTTGCTTTTTACATTGCCCATTTTTGCCTGAGTTTTCCTCATCATCAGTCATCTTGAACTCTCTTTCTCATTATATTTTCTTCCACTTCTTTGCACTGCTCATTTAAAATATATCTTGTGATCTCTTTATGCTATTTTTGAACCTCTGCGTCCAGTTTGACACATTTTCGTATCTCCATTGCCTTTAGCTCTCCTTCTCTCCGTGGCCCCTTTTGCAGCCTCCACACCAACCATCGTAATCTTCTTCTTTCTGTTTGGCATATTTTTGATGCCAGCTTTTGGACAGTATCATAAACATCTGTCCATAGTTATTCAAGTGCTCTGTCCACCAAGTCTAATCCTTTAACCCCCCCCCCCCCGCTACATATTCACTTGGAATATTGTTGAGCTTGTATGTCATTGGCAAAGAATTTTTTACTAGTTTTTTTTTTTTTTTTTTAACTCTAAACTTTGCAATTAAAAGGTGAAGGTCTGCAAGTTGAATGGACAAAAATAAAATGTGAACTGTAGAAATGACACTGGAAGATGACATGCTCTAATCTGAAGGTGTTCGGCATATTACTGGGAAGGAGCAGAGAAGTATAAGCAATGCATGATTTTGACACAGGTGAAATAAAGCTAAATGAATGTCCTTCCATTGGGATGCTCAGAGACAGAAAGGAAAGTCTGATGCTGCAAATAACTATACACTATTGGAAATTTGAATCAAGGTAAATGTAATTCTGTTTAAAGGCTACTAGAATAAACACTGACATTTTGGGAACTGGTAAAATAAACGAAGAGGAGTGGGTAATTTTACATCAGATAATCACCAGATATTCTGCAGTGGACAAGAATCATACAGAACAAATGGAGTAGCCCTCATAGTTAATAAAAGGATGTCAGAATCACTGCTTAACTGTAACCCAAGAAATAACAAAACGAGCTCAATCAGACTCCAAGACAAATCATTCGGCATTACAGTTCAGCGTCTCTTCAGAAGAACTGAAAGCAGCAAGCTTCTTCTGCTTAAACAGGACAGTTTGAGAAAGAAGTCAACATCTCATGTTCTCCAGATCGGCAAAGGGTTATGTAAAAAGAATGGCACAAGTACTGTTGAGGAAATGTTAGACTGGTGAAGGACCAACAAAACAAAAGGGAAAGCCTGTAAAATCTGAGTGCTGCAGTACTGTATACTGGAGATCTACTCTTTAGATGCATGCCTCACTCAGCTTTACTTTAATTGTGATGCCTAATACACTGAACGCTGATGAGACTTTGTTGAAATAATTATCGCTAGGCCTGCTAGTCATGCGTTTACCCACAACTGATGCCATTCATCCATGAGGACTTTGCACTTTTGAGAAAACTGGTGATAACAATAGGTAAACTGACAGTAGGGTCATGGTGATTATTACTGTTATACAGGGGAATTATTTAAAAGGGATTTATCTTTTTTTTTTTTTTTTAATTAGCCCACTATTGCTTAGACATCCTTTTCCAGTGGTGCAGCCAGGAATATGCTAAGTATCCATGATGTACACTGTTTATATACACCAAATAAATTATTTTGATAATAAGATATTTTTGAATTAAAACTAAAAAAAAATAAATAAAACTAATATATCTGTCATGTTGACATTCTTCAGTTTTAGGAGTTTTTTAATGATTGCAAAGATGTGTTTTCTAGAAACAAACATCGTCTCAGCTGGGAAGGCTACACGTCGGGGTATGGAAGTCACATCCTGGCTGTACTCTTACCCTGTTGCACTGCAAGGTTTCAGTGCAGATGTCTGCATAATATATTGTACATTTGGATACTCAGGAATAGGTTTAAACATATGCCGATACATTGATGGGGTTTGCTTTTTTACCACAGCTGGTATGGCAATGAGGGTGTTTGTTGTGTGTGTGTGTGTGTGTGTGTTTTATTGGTGTTTCTTTTTTATTGCAAAATGAAAAGAAAACTGGACATGGCCACCTTGACTTCCAAAACTGAAAGTACTATAAAATGTTATTTCGAGAATTGCCACTATATTTGGTGACAAATTCTCTTCTTTATTTTTATCTCATGTGAATAGATCTTTTTGCCTCCTTTAAAAGTCTGCTTAGCAAATCAACTGGCCATTTTGCAAGACTTAAACAATTACCTCATTTTAAAAGCATTGTACAGGTTCATTACTTAGCCACATGTAGATTCACCACAGATCCCTGACAGCAGTGGTGGATTATAATGGGGCAATTTGTGTGGCTGCACGGGTCCCACAGCTTCAGTGGGAGTGGGAGTGGGACCCAACAGGCTGTTCCGCAAACTGCAGCAGCAAGACTTGTTTTTGTAATTGTTCTGTCTACAATGCCATGCCAGTGGGTTTAGGCATTGATTTTTTATTCCTTCTCTGATCATGCGGTGTTTAAAGTGTCATGATTGAGTCAACCTATGGATGAGGAGCTGAAAATTTGGGAAGATAAAACAAAAATGGTGCAGTACTTTGCACAAGTATGTGGTTTCCTCACAAATCATACTTTGAAGATTGAATCCCTTTGGTAGTGACAGCAGGAGTCAGTGTTTCTTTGAGGCAAGCAGGGCAGCAACAGAAGATGAAGACTGATCGATTGTTGACTGTGTTGAGCAAAAACAACTAAACAAAGCAGTTGTATTTGAGCCCTCTAGGATGGATATGTAGCACCAATGTGAGTAGTGGATGAGAACACTGACTGCAATGACTGCACAGATTGGGAATGGTCTACAGCTTTTTACAAGTATATATATGTCTATCTATCTATCTATCTATCTATCTATCTATCTATCTATCTATCTATCTATCTATCTATCTATCTATCTATCTATCTTTTATTTAATGTTTTACTTTTTTTAACCTGACAATCAGATAATTCACTAGATGGAAGCCGCCACTTTATGCTATGAGCATAGGGTAGGGGGATTGTTCTAGAGACAGTTTTCAGCCACAACAGCAAGTCTTACAGTATATACAGTGATGTCAAATAGCAAAAGTTAATCACAGCAGTAGCTATGCACAATATACAATTACAGATTGATTTTACTTTGCAAACTATGTTACATATGATAGGGTGCAAAAATTTTACAGAACATTTGTCATATATTTTTGTTTTATCCACCAAACAAATTTTAATTTTCTGGTAAATCACTGTGTTACAGTTCACCAATAATGCCAGTGTAGCTCTTAGCTGTCACTGATTTTGCCTCATGTTTTGCACTCCCTGTCACTTGTAAAAATGTTTGTTTTCTGTTTAATCACCGAGGATTATAGTCCGTCAGTAAATGGAGTTTCATGTTTTTTTCACTGCTCAGAAAATGCATCTTGGTACAATATCTATTGTTCTATCACCTTTTAAGTGACTTGTTTCAATTTTGGGCCTTTATCTCACTATTTTTGGCTTTGTCTGTAAGTCTTGGTCAAAGAGGTTGAGGGGTATGAGTGCCAGACATTAGAGTGTCATACTTATTGTTTAGAAAATGCATATTGGTGCAAAAAATATTGTTCTAAATGGGTTGTACCTGTTTTTTTTCATGCTTAAATAATTACCTCATGTAACTGCATCTTGCTTTTCTTAGCTAAGCTACTCTATTAATTATTTTATTTATTTATAGTGACATTTGATTACCTAGAAAGTCTGACTGGGCAGAAGCCCATTTTCAGTGAAAACCCAGGGAGAAAAACTCCAAATTATTACAAAACATTTTAAGATTTAATAATTTTGCAATCTTCAAAAATAAAACAAACAAAATTGCATTTTAAATAAATATAACAAAGTAGACATAAGCTAAATCTTTTCCCTTAGAATTCTACCCATGCATCAGCCTCTAATTTCTTGGTAGTCATGAGATCATCCTTGATTAAAAAGCAATCATCATTGCACTAATTATTGGTAGATAGCAAGAATGGAAAATACATTCTTTGGTAGCCACTTTGGGGAGTATATTGCAGGT
The DNA here is from genome assembly GCF_019279795.1 of Protopterus annectens. Classification (NCBI taxonomy): domain Eukaryota; kingdom Metazoa; phylum Chordata; order Ceratodontiformes; family Protopteridae; genus Protopterus; species Protopterus annectens. The sequence continues at coordinate 1,182,494,617 of NC_056745.1, forward strand.
TGTCATCACTGATCTTCTAATGCTGGAGTCTCCAGAGCATGTCAACACCTAAGCAGCTTACCTGCAGAAATCCCTTGAATCCCCAAATGAAAGCTGAATAGTGGTCATATTTAAGATGTGGTAAGCCTATATCCCTGGCCTCCTTTCAGTCAAGAAAGGTTGGATGGGTTGAATAGACTCCTGTGATGTTGGTTGTTTCTTGCCAGACCGGTCCGCAAAAGTGGCCTACTTATTAGATGCGCACATGCTGTTCAGTGTCTTTCTGGACCTGTCATGTGGGGTGTGGATCTTCTGCCTTAGCGAGGATTGTTTGAAGCCTCTGCTAGGCCCTATTGGGGCCAGTTATGACTAGGTGTTATTTCTTATTTGTTCTGCTCTCAGAAATGGATGCACATTGATTGACACACAGTGCATGTATCCTATCCATCCATGTGTATGAGTTGCAGCTTATTCCTATAGTGAAATAATGAACAGCCACCATCCATGAATTTTACTAAGTAAAGTTGGAGGGGTGAAAGTACATTGCCCGGCCTTTTCACTTTTATCATGTGTGTACACACACACACACACACGCAAATTCACCAATCTGTCTACTGCATGTTTTGGGAATGTGACAGGAAATCAATACACTTGGAGAAAACCCATTCAAATACAGAGAGTATATGCAGACTGCACAGAAATGGCACCCCAACCCATACTATTCAATAAATGTGCTGGGTCAGCTCAAGCAGCTCCTTACTGGACCTAGGAGTAGGGAACTGCATTCTCTTTGTTCCCCCTCAGCCTCTCCTTGGGATAGGGATTCTGAGGTCCTTGTGCCAGAGACAAAGTAATGAGACTTCTTTCTGTAGTTCCCCTTTTTGATTACCCATCCTTGGGAAAGACACAGACAGACTCAGAGTCTACTAAGGACTGGTCTCTTGCAGCTCTGCCTTCCCAGAAATGATTGCCCTAGAATCTGGTAAAGAAAGAGGAGCCTTTGGTAATCCATCAATGGAACCCCCCCCACACACACACACACGCACACAATTTATTCTGGTTAGATGAAGCCACATTCAACTCTGTCTACTCCTAAGGGCTGACCCTCCTAGGTGAAGACATAAATGCATTCAAAGCCCCAGCCTAAGCTGGAAATGATAACTACACCAGAGCTTACACTAAAGCCCTGTACAATCGTTTGCATAAGTGCATAAACTCAGCTGTACCAGAAAGAATCAAAGCCAGAGCCCCAAGTAAAAAACAGCTGCCATGGTGGACATCCAGCAGCAGCAAACTTTACAATAAACACAAAAAGTTGTGTCCAAGAAAACAAAGACAAGGTCCCAACAACAGAAAAGCATCCTCCTTGGCCTCAACAGGCAAATAAGGCAACTTGTTAAATCCTCTATGGGCTCCTTTGAGAGAGACTTAGCAGCCAAGAATAACCATAAGGCCTTTTACAGCTATGTATGTAATCTAAAAGATAGGATCCAAGCATGTACACAACTAGTGATATCACACACATTGACCCCCACAGAGATAGCAAACCAGCTAGCAGATAGGTCTGTAGAAGATTTCACTCCGTTATCCCCTCCTAACCTATTACAACCCCCACCCCAACCCTACATATCTGAAGAGCAGGTCCTCAAAGACTTGCCCAAGGCAAAAAGCACAGCCTGTATGGGACCAGACGACATCCCAGGCTGTCTTCTAAACAGGCTAAAACATGAACTAGCTTCACCACTAAGTACCCTTTTCAATCAAAGCCTAACTACAGGCTTTGTTCCTGCAGAATGGAGAACAGCAACAGTTATTCCCCTCCACAAAGGTGGGCTAGCAACAGACCCAGGGAATTAAAAACCCATAAGCCTGACCAGCCTCATCTGTAAGGCCATGGAACGTATCATTATGGACCTAATAAATAAAGACATAGGTAACTTCCAAACCCTGAATCCTACCCAATTCGGCTTCATCAAGGGCAAATCCTGCCTGTTAAATCTGGTGGATTTCTTTGAAAATGTGAGCAGAATCAGAGCAAATCTGTGCACACAGCATACCTTAACTTGGCAAAGGCTTTCAACACAATCCCACATTCAGGCATTACTGATAGGCAAACTGAATGTAAATCCCTTTGTTGTAAGATGTGTTGCCAACTGTCTCACAAACCAGGCATACTATCAAAGTGGGAGACGCCACATCAACCAGCAGACCTGTTACCAGCAGGGTCAGAGCTGGGCCCTCTACTGTTTGGTATATACTTCTCAGAAGTTCAGGTCAAAACTAAGAGATTGTGGCTGACCAAGTTTGCAGTCGACTGCAAACTTCTTGCAATCATTGAATCCCCAAATCCCCAATCTCTGTTAGAAATGCTACATCTGAAGAAATCCCAATCTGCACCACACACTCCAGAGACCTCAACCTCATTACCACAATCAACAGAACATGCTGGAGGGACATGTTCATAACCCAGAGACTGCCCATGCTATGGAATAGACTTCCCATACATGTCAAGCAGAGCACCTTACTGAAATCTTGATGAGTGGATGGGAAATAGAAAATTCACCTCGGGGATCACTCCAGTGGCTTTACTCAACAGAGGCACTGGGAACTAAGGTCGGGTGGCACAATGCCAGGGTAATCCTATGGGCTAGGCTTGTAAAGGCTCCAGGGCCATTAGCCTAGTACACACTATTAACCTATGCCAGTATACTCCAGGAGCATCTCACACAGACCAACAACTGGTGTATTAGTCACAATCTCAAACTGAATGTAAAGAAATCCATTATCATCATTCTCTTCAGCACAAACAGTGTCCCTTCACACTATTAAATCAGCAACAGTACCCCAAGTACACACAAAGTGGTAAGAGATCTGGGATCACGAGCTGACTGTGACCTTAACTTCGACTACCATGTGTCTACTGTAAGGAAGGCTTTCTACATAGCATGCTTGATTAGTAAAGGCATTGCATCGAGAGCAAAAGAGGTTATAACCCCTCTGTACTCGCCACTTATCCAGCCCATAATTGAATTTAACACCCCACGCGGCATGTACCATACAAAGCACCTGCAGCAATTGGAGAGACCTCAGAGGTTTCTAACAAAGAAGATCAATGGATTCCAGCATGTGCCTTACGCAGACCGACTAAAGTCCCTGTCACTATACTCTGTATTGTATAGGCTTCCTAGGGGAGACTCATGCCTGGCCTACAGAGCAATTCAAGACCCAAACCTAATGAACTTGTTGCATATCTGTAAATCAAACAGAAATATGGCTACCCATTCCAGGGACCTAAATATGGCCTGTGCCTTAAGTAGGACATGCTGGAGGACAGATTTGTCTCCCAGTGACTGACGCATCTTTGGAACAGGCTACCAATTCATGTGAAACAGAGCACCTCTATGACAGTGTTCAAGAAGAACCTGGACAAGTGGATGGGGCACTGTAAATTCTCACCAGAGATAGCACCCACAACCCTCCTGGACATGGGTAGTCATCACTAAATGCAATCTTGGGTATTGACTAGCATTTCTATGGTATTACTTTGGGATAAAATTGCTAGGCTAAAAATGACCTCTGGGTTGATAGCCTAGTAATCTCCTATGATCCAATAAGAAGGTATGTGGTAGATAACCTCT
>NC_056745.1:1182503233-1182523233 GCF_019279795.1 Protopterus annectens
CTACTCAGAAGTCAAGGCTTCTGGCTCACTAAGTTTACAGATAATTGCAAATTGAGAACTATTATACATTCACTTTCTTTCCTCACTGCATGTTATCAGATTCCCATTCTCTAATAATTCCTTAATGTTTCTATTCCTTTTAAAAATATATTGCCCTAGATTTATTTTTAACAGGAATAGAACCATCAAGGGATTATTACAAAATGGGAATCGGATAGCATGCAGTGAGGAAAGAAAGATCAAGAAAGGCACATACAAATGTGAGATGTGCCCATAATGCCTGTATATTGTGGAAGGAGAAACTATACAATCAAAAAATGTTGATTTCAAAATACATAGTAATGGATATTTTAACTTCAATACAGTCGGGGTTGTATATTCAGCCATTTGCCAAGCATGTTCAAGTTACTATGTTGGAAAAACTAGTAGCGCCGTTTGTAAAAGAATCGATGAATTTTTGCATGACATTAGGAAGGGGGACTTAAATAGTGCCTTAGTCAAACACATGCAGTCATGTAATTATTTTATTGGATACAGATTTTTGGTACTGGACAAAAATGAATGTGATCAAAGGGGTGGATCATGGCACAACATTATAGAAGAGAAAAAGTTAAGATGGCAGCTGAGGTTAAATGCAGCTAGATTCCCAGGATTGAATGACATGGTATCAGTCAGAAGTGTATTATTAAGATTACATAATAGATTGTAACAACAGTAGGTTAATTGTGTTGCAAAAATGAATCAGTGAAGTTTAATTAAACAAAACCTTTTATTGCTTGACAATGGGTTTGGATGTGTACAAAATGTTCATTAATGGACATTATTTCATGTTCTGATGACGTCCAGTTTGGAGTGAAAGCACTCAACAATAAAAAGGTGGATAATATAAACTTTGTGTGACTTTGTGGAGCTCATTCAACTATTTTCCAGCCTGTGGATGTTTTTAGTGACTTTATTGGTTTGATTAGCTATTTGGATAGCTATTATACATTCCCTCCAAGACACCAATATCTTGCAAGCGAGTATAACACAGGCAAATGACTGGTGCCAAAGCCATGGCCTGAAACTCAATGCCAAAAAAATGCATTATATTGCCTTTTGGGAAACTGTCAACCCCTAAGAGTTGATGCAGTAGGCCTTTATCAGACCCATCTTTGAGTATAATGCCCCCTTCAGCATGTACCAGAGCAGACAAATGCAACAGTAGGAATGCCCAGAAAGGTTCTTTATCAGGAGACTCAGTTGTATAAATCCATTGTTCTATATGGATTGCCTTAAAGCCCTATCTCTGTACTCTGTCAATTACAGGTTACTGACAGGTGATCTATGCCTGGGAAATAAGGTATCCTCAGATCCAACTCTGATGTACCTTTTGCACATATGCAAAATGAACAGCATCAGAAACACTAGATCCAAAGATTTAAATTTTGCTTGTGACATAAATATGTTTGTCAGAGGATCCGCATGCTCTAGAACAGGCTACCTGTCCATGTGAAGCAGAGTCCATTCCTAACCCTATTTAATTGTAACACTGACCAATGGATGGGAAGTCGGCAATTCACCCTGGTGTCTTGAGTCTCTGATAGACAAAGGCAGGCAGTAATGCCCAAACTAACATACGTCCCACAACATGGCCTACTCCCTAGTAATAAATGCCCATGATACATAGGGACACAAGTGGGTTGCATTGCATGGCTATGCTTATAAAGGCTCTGGTGGTTGTTATCCTAGAATGTAACTATGAACCTATTAAAAATCAACCAACAAAGATTGTTTCCAAGTCAGCTCTGACAGGATCAGACATCCTAGCAGAAAAAAAACTCTGACATGGAAGAGACCATCACTGGCAAGCTTAAGATCAACTTTACCAGTTAAAGGCTTGATGCCAAAAGAAAGATTGGTATAAGGATGGCTTCATCCCAGAGGTCACTGGGCCAAAAATGAGCACTGACCCATTGGTGCCAAGGACCTGAAGACTAGAGACCTTTTGGTGGAGGTCAGCATGAATGTGGATAGTGTGGAAGATGACAGCATTGAAGAGTAGATGACCAGCATCATTGCTGATATAATGAATTGTGGGTGGACCATCGTCTTTAAGTCAACCTGTCCAAGAAGGTGGCTGGTAAAAACAAGTCTGAGGCAGGAACTGAACTTCTCTTGCCTCCTAGAAACTCAGGGGAAAGAGAAGATGTTCATCACTACTTGAGTAGTGACAACAACCTTTAATATCCTTCTAGGCTTTATATAAGCTGAGGAACCAGGGTATTTTATTTTTGTTTAATGAAGTCATTTATCTTATCTTGAGTGGATTTTTTTCTGTTTTTTTGTGGTTTTGCTATTTTGGCTTTATGGCTAGTGAACCCTCATTTTATTTGCCTCACATCTTTAGGGAATATGCTTTGGATACCTTGCAATGGACTATGGATCATTTTGTGACTCATGTTGATAACACTGGGGATTTTCTTGGTAGCTCGAATAGTGTGGATAATTCACCCCATACTTTGGAGAGGTTTGAACATGAGTGTAAAACAAGAGTTGATAATCCCTTTTTGTCAGTGGGTCAGAGATCTAATTTTTCCTTATCTGGTGATCCATGTATTATTAGATAAATTGGAACATTTACTGTATAAGGAAATGGATGCCCACTTTAATTTATTGGGCTTGCAATGGTATTTGGACCCTGACATTTCACCTAGGGGTCTTAGGGCTAAGACTCCCTCCACTCCTTTTGATTTGACTGAAGAGGTTGGCAAAAAGTTTTCCCAGAGGTGGCTTGCTGCAATACATAAATGCTCTTTGGAGTGGGATAATATTTTGATAGAGATACGATCAAACAGAGCAAACTGAAGTGTGAAATTAAAACTGTATGTTCCAAATTGTCGGCTTTACAGGCTTCTTCTCATTTGGATTCCCATTTATCAGACATAAATGATAAACTTAAAAAATATGAAAAGGAATTGATTGAGTGTAAAACTACTAAACTTAAGAGAGATTTACAGGATTATGAATGTGGTCGAGCCTTCCTTTGGAAATCCAATAGTTGTCCAGTTCGTTAGGGCGTATGATGTCATTTTAGGAAGTCTTCTAATTCTCTGAGGGGAGTTCCCTTTGCGTCTGATGCCTCTGGTATTTCTACTGATTTAGAGTGGGATAAACAGTCTTTTCCTCATCTGCCACCAGCTCAAGAGCCATTGAATCTTAAAAAACATACTTTTGGAATGGGTACAAGGATCAGAGGGAGAATTTTAATGACCATAAGTGAGGGAAAAACCAGCCAGAAGATGGTAATGTATCTGCATGAGAGGAACAACAACAATATAAGTGAGGCAAATAGCAATAATGTTTTAAAATATGGTACAATGGTTTGGGACATTTCTGGTATTGAGCTGAGACTCAACTCCATGTGTTGAAATATGGACTTACGTTCATTCTGACTGTTCTACTATGTTTTCATATTTTAAAATGTGAAATTTTTAGACTGATTCGTAAATTGCATTTATTGTATTTTTTTTGAATGTGGGGGTGGGGTTTGTATGATTTTAGAAACTTTATTGATGCTGATAATTTAGGTGAAGTATCTGTCAAGAATGATGAGGATGACAGTTCTTATTCTTGTTTGTCTGACCTGGGGGATGATTGTACTGTCAATGCTTATAGCCATTTGGATACCACCAAAGTTACTTGCAAGTGTTTTTTTATGCTACCTTTTAAACATGAGGACGTTAAACAATCTTCAGGTATTCTCAATTAAACTCACTAAACTAGGTATAAATCCCTATGTCACAAGATGGGTTGCCAACTGGCTCACTGACAGAACCCACATGAAAGTAGCAGACTCTAAATCCGACTTCAGACCAGTGACAAGTGGAGTACCACAGGGTTCAGTCCTGGGTCCTCTCCTGTTTGGTATCTACTTCTCTGAAGTACAGGCTAACACAGAAGGTGAAGTTTGCAGATGACTGCAAACTAGGAGCCATAATCTAAACTCCTAATGATGTGGACATCCTACAAAAGGGCCTCACTGAGACAGATGCCTGGTGTCAAAGCCATGGCCTCAAGCTCAGTGCCAAAAAGTGCATTGTCATCCTTTTTGGTAAAAAGTCTGTACCCATAAACTACCACATAGACGGCAGTTTACTTAACACCGAAAGTGTGATGAGAGACCTTGGGACACAGGTGGACACTAGTCTCTCCTTTGATAATCACATCACCACAGTAGTCAGGAAATCCTTCTATGTGGCACACCTCATCACTAAAGGTTTCTCATCCAGGAAAAAAAGAGGTAATTGTTGCCCTCTACTCATCTCTCATTAGACCCATTAGACCCATTATAGAGTACATTATAGAGTACAATGCCCCTTTTGGTATGTATCTCACAAGACATCTACAACAACTGGAAAGGCCACAGAAATACTTCACAAAGAGGATTACTGGCTTCAAACAGATACCCTATGCAGACCATCTAAAAAAACTCCAACTTTACTTTGTCGCATATCGCCTACTCAGAGGCGATCTCTGCCTAATATACAAAGTTATGTCAAACCCAGCTGTTGAACATGCTCCACTTAAAGAAATCCCAATCCCTCTGAGCTACACGCTCTAGGGGACCCAAACCTTGTCACCACAATAAACAGAACATGCTGGAGGGATAGATTCCTGTCCCAGAGACTTCCCATTGAAACAAACTACCTGTCTATATCAAACAAAGCTCCTCATTAGCACTCTTTAAGAAAAATCTTGATGAGTGGATGGGAAATAGGAAATTCACCCTGGGGATCACTTCTGTTGCTCTGCTCGACAGGGGCACAGGAAAACAATTTTCTTGGGTGGCGAAAGCCAGGTTACTTTGTTAGCTAGGCTTATATGGGCCCTAGGGCCAATAGACTAGTACCTACATAAAAACCTATGCAGTTTAATTAGCTTATCAAAAGTTTACATTGGTGAAACAAAATATTGTATACAATATGTCTAAGAATGAGTGGGAGGAATTCCATTTGCTTTCTAAAAATAATAGCTTAGTCATAAAACCTTCAGGTAAAGGCAATATAATTTTTTTATAAATTGTTATCAATATTTACAAATGTGTATGCTACATTTACAGGATGAAAATGTTTATGAGGTAACTAATGTTGTAGAATAAAATAGACCTGTTGATAATTAAGTTGAAATTTTGGAAAAAGGTTTTAGACTAGGTTATTTTTCTCTGATAGAGTTAGATACTAAATTCAAATTTCTGACGGCGAGTTAGCAGTATTTTATTGCCTTCCAAAGGTACATAAGAATGTTTTGAACCCCCGTAAGGCCTATAGTGTCAGCTTGCAAGTATATTTTATTGAATATGGGTATGTTTCTACATGACTTTTTACCATATGTTTTGAAGTTGCCATCTTATATTAGAGACACTAGTGACTTTTTAGATAAAATTTCAGACATTGTTTGGTCAGATGATATGTTTTTCATGAATGTTGATATGTGTAGCCTGTATACCAGTATGAAACATAGTGTAGGTTTAGAGGCTGTAAAATATTTTTTGGTTGATACTCCGTCTAATTATATATTAAAACTTTTATATTTTTGTTTGACTAATAATTTTTTTATATTTAACAATTGTGTATATCATCAACTTCATGGGATGCCAATGGGGGCATCTTTTGCCCCAATGTATGCTAATTTAGTTATGGGTTTATTTGAGATAGAATGTCTTTATCAGTGCCAATGGGGACATCTTTTGCCCCCATGTATGCTAATTTGGTTATGGGTTTATTTGAGATAGAATGTCTTTATCAGTATAATTTTTCAATAGATTTGTGGTTAAGTATTATTGATTTATTGATGATTTAATTTTTAGTTGTAAGGGTGGATTAGATTGGGTTTATGATTTTTATGATAAACTACAAAGAAATATACTTTTGATGGTTTGCAATTTGGGAGACGGATCACCTGTTTGGATATTAATTTATCTTTAACCACTAATAATGAGCTGATTACATCTGTACATAGGAAGTTTATGGATGGGGACAGTTTTTGGGTGGGCGTAGCTGCCATGCGTTAGCTGCTCTGCCTTATGGTGAATGTATTCACCTTAGGAGGCTTTGTAATAATGGTAAAGATTTTTGACTTGAAATAAATAGGATGCCATCTGTTTTTTTGTTCTAGGGAGTATGATCTTGGGCTTATAGAATCTGCCATTATGAAAATGCTTGATGGGAGAGTTTCCAGGGGGCATATTCTGAACAGTTAGACACTAATTGTACTCCTATGTTGGGTCAATATAGTGGTGGCAAGAGGAAAATGTATTTTGTAACAACATTTAATGCTCTGAGTTCTGAGGTGGTAGCTTTAGTTAAATATTACTGGAATTTTTTACTTGGGTTTAAGGAACTGTCTAATGTATTGTGTCCTTTTCCTCGTATCTCATATAGGTGGGGCAGGAATTTAGATATTTTGGTTCATAATTGTTTCTGTCTGCTCCCTGTTGCTCCACCTGGATTTCTTAACCATTTGGGTACTTACCCTTGTGGACATTGCTATTCTTGTCAATATGTTGTTAGGGCATTTGATTATTTAAATGGGGGTTCCTTTTCATACCTCAAATTTTTATAATTGTAATACAGAGGATGTTATATATGCTTTACAGTGTCAGTGTGGGTTGATACAGGTGAGAGTAAAAGAAAATTTAAACTGAGGCTACAGGAACATGTTAGAAATATTACACAGGCTAAGGTAAAGAGTTCTATTGCTCATGTTTTTTTTTTTACAATATCATAATTCTGATCCTAGTGGTTTAAAAACAACCGTTTTGGAAAAATTGCCTTTAAAATTTAATTTGGAAAATGTTTTAAAAAGAAAACTTTTTATAAAAAAAATATTTTTATTCTAAAATGTAATACTTTATGTCCCTCAGGTCTTAATATGGATTGTAATTGGAGAGTTCTTATTTGAATAATTGATTTTGTTTTCATTTGTTTAATTTGATAATTAATATGCATCAAAAAACAGTAACCAAAACCTCCAACAAGCTGTAGCTGGGATCCCTCCAAAAAAGTACAAAATGAATAAAAATAGCAAAGGAAATCCCAGCGACAAGGCAGAATAAAACATTTAATAAAACAAGAATACAAACGCAATCGCTTTCACACAAAGTGCTTCTTCAGACAAAACTCTTACATTTCAAAACTGCTTTTAAAATAGAACATCACAATCGTTAACCTATCAGCACTCGTCTATCATTACTGGGATGTACAATCTTTTTCACTGTACGTGATTGTGTAGAGAACTTTCTGATCACAGAACAGCTTTCTCAATATTTAAGTGTTGAATATCCTGTTATTCCTATCTTTCAAGGCCTCTCAAAGATCCATAAGAGTTTGACTTCACCTCCATTTAGACCCATTGTTTCTGGTAGAAAGTGGCTGACCGAACCGTTCTCGATCTATGTAGACAACGGTTAGGTTCAGTTTTGAGCAAAACAAACACAGTTTTGAATGACACTAAACAGTTTTTGAAAGATCTCTATGCTTTTGTTAAAGGTAAAGAGAAGGCTTTGAAGGACTGCTTGTTAGTCACACTCGATGCTGAATCTTTGTTTACTTGTATTCCCAATTGAGATGGTATTAGTATGGTCAAATATTATTTAAAAGTTCACAGTGATTATGACTTCAAACAAATAGATCTCATATGTTTGCTCTTGGAGGTAATATTGGAAAATAACATCTTTATATCTGAAGAACATTATTATTTGCAAAAGAAAGGCATAGCTATGGGAACATCATGTGCCAGTAGCTACGCAAATATGGTCTTGGCCTGTTGGGAACAACAGCATGTTTTTAATAGCTATTTTAGCAACTCCTTACTTTTTTATAGGAGGTTTGTAGATTATGTCATTTTGTTGGGGGGGGGGCATGATACACACTTGAATGACTTTATCGATTATTTGAACACCACCATGTCCTTTTTATGTTTTACATCTATTTCTCATCATGAGGGATTCCAGCGTGTAGCTCGCAAGACATTTCCCTGCGAGCTACATCACCGAAACCAAACAGTTGCATCAGCACTTTGCCGTAGTGCAAATTGGCTGAAAAGCATAGCCGCTGCAGCTGTAATCTATGAACGGGCAGCTACAGCCGTACGGGATATGTAATGCATTCCTTCTTCTCATTCAAGGAATGCATTTATTTAATTATTTATTTATTTTGTTGTCAGTCAATGACCAGCTTGTCTGATCTGGATTATGTGGTCCAGAAATTGGGCTGGGGTGGAAGACCTTGCATTCCTTGTGAACCTCTTAGAGCTGGCAATATGCCAGGACTCAGCCCCCCAGGTTGTGTAAATGGGGAGTTTAGAGTTCCTTTGTCTTCAGCAAATGGAGGCATGGTGGTAGGGTTATAATGACAAGGGGGAGGAGGAGTCACAGGTGGGCATCCATGAGTCTATATCTATAGTCTAGGGAGCAAGATATAAGCAACCAGTACTGGAACTGAACACATATTTATAAATCAGCTTGTTTTGTCTAGATGTGTGTTACATATTTGTCTGTTTGGTTTGTGGGGCATGGTATGGAAAGACTTTTATTCACTATACATAGTTCTTCATATCTGCTATGTTTATCTTCTGCATCACACTTTTGACTTGGATCCTACCTCAAAGCTGGTCTAATCCTCACAATCTCCCAGTTAAGCAACTTAGTAACTCAAGAAAGCAACTACTGTGTTAATAAATAAGTACTTCCCTCATGCCTGTTATTGTAATACACTATGTTGGCTGTTAATATCCTAAACTGAATGCTAGGAATCATTTAAAAATGAACTTCCATTTCTTCTATAATCACTTATATTTCTGGATTGTACTCTATTAAATGCTATGGAGCTTTTTTTCTTCCATATTTCAGGAGCATTTGTGTGTCATATAAATTCTTTATACTGTCTTCTACCCTGAAAATGTATGTACACAGAATGAATTACATTATTGGCAGGATGAACAGGTCTGTATCCTCCACCCCATAATGTAACAGTTAGGTTTTTAAAAGCTTGTGCGGCACTCATACTGTTTCAAATCATGCCATTCGATATCCATTGATGGGTTTGCAAATCGGGTCTATATCAGCATATCAAATGCTGACAAGGCCGAATGCAATTTAATCAAACTGAAATGTTCGAAATCTCAGAAGAGCAAACTGACAGAACATCGATTTCTTTTCCAGGGAAAGAAATCGGTGTTCCGTGCAAAAAAAAAATGTTTTCAATACTTTGAACACTGACAGAAGTGGGGGGCTTTGCCCCCCCCCATCGTGGGGGTTGTGCCCCCCACACCCCCCTACATAAATATACCAACTCCAAGACCGCACCACAGTGGAGGAAATAGCAAACTCCGATGACAGCCCACCGATTTATTTCCCTGGGAAAGAAATCGATGTTCTGTCAGTTCGCTCTTCTGAGATTTTGAACATTTCAGTTCGATTAAATTAAATTTGGTGTTTTCAACATTCGAAATGCTGATAGGAACCCTTGCAAATCTGTATGAAACTCTATTCAAATAAATGTGAATGCCTTTTAGCTTTTGAATAATTTTAACCAATGCACTGAACACAGTTAGCACTGTATCATAGGTTTTCTCTCCCTGTAAAGCAAAAAAAAAGAAATCATAGATCTGGAAAAGATGTGTACTAGTTAAAGACATATACAGTTACTTTAATAAGCTGAACTCGGTGTATTAATGTAACATTCTCTGCTTAATAATGCCTGTTTTTCTGGGTAACACTGTACCTTTTCTGAACCAACAAATATTTTGCATTTTTCGAAAAAGAAACACTGCATCATTAAAACACTATGCTATAATTTGGATTAACTTTAATTTTAAAATAAAAAAGGTGTTATAATACTCCAAGCACTTGAGAATTTGAAGAAGAAAACTATGTAAACTGAGCTGTGTTTTCCCAGATACTGTATAGATTTTTTATACATAAGTTAACAAAGCATCAAGTTGAAATACTGAAACATCTTACTTCTGTTCTGGAGTAGAATGAAAGATGGTTGTTTAGATCTGTGACAGTTAATATTCATGGAGCATTCAAATGTCCGCAGCTCAAGCTTTGCTGGAAAAGCCATCAGAAATTAGATTTTCATGTTTTCATAGCAATCAAGTGCAAATAAATTTACCTTTATAATGTTGTCTTTCTCTGCCATAACATTAATTATGCAGCATTTTATAGATATGCAGTTTGCCGCTGATCTGAATCACATCCAGGTCTAGAACTGCAGTCTCCAGGAAGAAATTATCTTGTCTTTTTTGGGTAATGGTTAAGATATTGCCAAAAGTGGTGAAGAGCAATTTTTTAACACAATTCTTAGTGTTATGTGCCGAGGCATAGACACTGGTATTCTTAATTTTACTAAGCTTGAGATGAAAGGTCAGGTTTGGATCATTGCAGCCACTAGACGGTTCTATTCTCGTGGACAAGCGTGTTACTGCCAAAACAGCCAATGCCACAAATATGTCACTATTCAGCAGATTTTTCCTTTCAGAAGAATACATAGCTGCCACCTTCTTTCAAATGACCTTCAGTTGTCATTTTTGTCACCGTAGGGCAACAATGTTAATGTTACTTTAAAGTTCTCTGCTGATGATGATAGTAGTTCATCTTTCTGGCCCTTCATTATACTGAGAAAAATAAAATACAATGCCTCTAAAAGTACCACTTCACAAAGTCACCACAGCAACCGGTGAATAAAATAAAAGCACTTTTTTAATAGTTAAGCGCTTTTGTTCGAACAAAAACTTCATCAGAACTAGTTTAGATTAATTTTAAACTCATTTTATACTATGCCAGCCACTAACCAATGACAAGAAACATCCAATGATGAATAAGAACCAATTAAGAAATTAATTAAGTAAAACCACTTCTAATATCAAAAACAGAGCACTGAATAAAAAATTTATTTTTTATCAAATGCAGTTAAAAAATGAAAACCATACTAACATAACTAAACAATATATATAATATATAAATGCACCCATTAAAGATTGTTAATTCATTTACAATTTCACCAATCTCAATTTTAGGATGGGGACTATGGAAATGACCTCATTCAGACCAGGAGGTCTGTTGGCTTGTAAAAACAATTGCCAATACAGTTCATGATATTCAAGGTCCTCCCACTGTCCCCCCAGGATGTTTATCAACCTGCTCCAAGACAAAACATTTAAAACTACTCTTGTTATATTTTCTGTGGTGCTTAGCTAAAGAGTTAGTTTCAACTTCATGCGAAATGTCATACGTACTTTCATAATTTAATGCTTGTTCAGTTTTTCCAATACAAAAGACACTATAGTGACATACACAAATATACATAACACCCCCAGAATTACAATTATAGTAATATTGTAAAGTTAAAACCTTCCCACGACTAGTCAAATGAAAGGTTTCATTACGAATAATGTGGGCACATTACTTACAACTACCACATTTAAAAGTTCCTGCCTTTCTTTTACCAGTTGTTCCCTTAGTGTTCTCCACTTTATGGGATTCATAATAATTCTTTAAACAGGTACTTTTCTTATAAATAAACTTTAAATTATTTTTAAAAATATCGTAAGTACCCAGCATTTTACTGAAAGATTCTAGTATTTTTGAATAATACCCTTATTAGTGAAAAATTCCTTATTATATTCTACACATAAGGCAGAACAGTAGTATTACTGTTCCTTTTTATGCATATCCGTGCACATATCATGGTTTTCACAAGGTGCAACCGCTAAAATAGGTCTGTAATTAGTACCCCATCCACTCTTTACCTCAGCTATAATGTTCATTAAAAAACTATCAGCATAACCACTCTGGGTAAACAGAGTTCTCAAATATTGACACTGAAATAAAGTCACCATATTGTGTTCATGAGTGCTGCCTGGACTAGTTGTCCCTTAACAATACTTTTCTTCTGGGAAACTGAGTGCTCGCTAGTAAAGTGAAGAAAGGAATTACAATAAGTAGGTTTTCTGTAGATCTTAGATGAAAACCTTTTCAGAACCCTGTCTTTATAAACTGTAACATCCAGATAGTTTAATTCATCCATAATAATGTTAGAAGTAAATCTCAAAAATTCAGTAGTAGTAGTAGGTAAATATCCTATAAAATATACCAAAGATTCCCTTGTTCCTTTCCACACAATACAAATGTCATCTAAAAATCTAGTGTAAAGGAGACAGTGTGGGTAGAACTCGGAGTTGAGTATATACCTTCTTTCCCATTCATACAATACCATATTAGCAAAAATAGGGGTGCAGGATGCACCCATAGCAACCCCTGATATTTTTTGAAAAATGTCACCTTCCAAATAAATACAATTGTATTTTAACACCAATTCCATTAGGTATACTATATTCCAGCATTCATCCCTAATGAAAAAATTCAAACTAAACACCACTTCTTCAAACCATTTCATTCCCAGTCTATGTGGGATGACAGTAAAAAGATCAACTAGATCTATAGTAGCAAAAAAAACACGTCTTCAAGAAATACAATGTTCCCTATTCTAGTCAAAAAATCTTCATTATAGTGGATGCCCACTAAAATGTGAACATTCCACATTGCAAAAATCAAGAAATACAATGTTCCCTATTCTAGTCAAAAAATCTTCATCATAGTAGATGCCCACTAAAATGTGAACATTCCACATTGCAAAAATCATGTGCTGCTTGTCATGACTTCAGAGAACATGATTCTGGTGGAGGTCAATGCCCTTGTATAGAATTTTGAATATGAATGTTCCTAGCAGCAGAGTACCTCTCCTTGGTATTGGGAACTAGTGAATCACCTGAAATACTTCACAAAGGAGTGCTCTTTGCTCAGCTAACAGATAAAGTTGCATATTTTTATTTCAGTGAACTTCAGTTTTTGGCAGTTGTAGGAAATGTGCACTCTAAGACAGGGTAGAGCATATATCAGTTTTGGATAAATGTATGGAATCCTATAAAGGACTGCTCAGTCATACTAGCAACTTCTGAAATGTATCTCTGTCATAGCCCTGTCTCCATTTGAAACTTCATTTCCATCTGTATATTAGTTAGCAACTGCCAGATTAACTTTTCATGCTTTTGTTAACATCAGTCTCTTACTAAGAGAGTTTGCATCTTTGTGCATAGTCATCATCATCACCCCCATTTTCCCCGTTTTCTACATGGGGTCGGGTTGTCATGTCACTTGTCACCATCTCTTCTTATTCAGTGCCACTCTCCTACCTTTTTCAACATTCATGTCTGACTGTCTCAGGTCTTCTCTCATACAATCCATCCCCCTGTTTGGTGGATGCCCTGGTTTCCTCTTTCCTTCTTCCTGTTTGTCCCAAATATTCTTCACCACATTGGCTTCTGCTTTCCAACACATCAGCATGAACCATAATAATATGTTCTCTTTTACCATTTTTGCAATTGGATCTACTTTCCTTCTGCTCTTATGTCATCATTTTTTATCTGTGCCACTGTATGCATCATACTACCCTTCACAGGCACTTCATTTCCACCACCTCTAGCTTCCTTAACTGCTCTGATTCACTGCCCAGGTTTCTGTACCATACAGTAGTACTGATCATACCACTGTTTTGTACACCTTACTTCTCAGCTTCTTTGGCATTCTTCAGTCATACACTACCCCTGACATTCTGTGTCAGTTGGATGCAGCCCCTTTGATTCCAACTTTGACCTCCTCATTCAGACTTCCCTTGTCCTCAACCACCCCTCTCAGATACTTGAAGCTGTAAAGCAAGATGCTATATGGGTTTTGAACAAAATATTTAAAGAAGTGTTAATTTTGCCACATGCTATATCAGATTATGTTCCCTTTACAATTACTGTTGTACCAAAATTAACAAACAATTTTTCACCATTTTGTATCAATAAAGATATTGTTTTATACATTAGTAAGAGATAAAAAACAGCAATGGTTTCCTCTTGCAAAGAAAATGGACCCTTAAATCTACCTATCACTATCAAGTGGACTTCTTTTAAAGCTTACATTGCTAGTTTACTGTTTCAGTTAACCTTAAGACAAAGACAGAGAAAGAAAAAGTAAATCATTCAAAAATTAAACAATTCAATTGATGGTTATGAACTATTATATTAACATAAGAACAGAACTTTTAACCAGTTGGCACAAACTGTTAAATTAGGTGAACTAGAACTTTAAAAACAGGTAAAGCTTTATATTTTAAGACTGGGACTCGTGTCCTTTTTAAATACATTTTCAAAATTCAGAATACAATGATTAAGTATATTAGTCTAATTAAAATTGCAGATGGTGTAATAAAAATACAACCAAATCATTAATTTTATACATATTTTGAAAATAGTTCTTTTCTTTTGTTTTTTTTTTCAAATGAATGTTATGCATCAGTTTGTTCACTGTAACCATGTTGAGCAAGATACTTTCAAATGTTCCCAATCCTAGACCAAACTGAGGAAGTAATATACTCTTTTCCAGATAATGTAGCTCACAGTCCTAACTCTTTACTTATCAAATTCTGTAAACATTTTATAACTGATTTATCTCCAAAAAAATTAAAATGTAATAACATCATCTACCAAAAGTATCCCAAATAAGTATTTTTCTTTTGCCAAACTAATTTGTTAACTGATAACAAAAACAGATATAGGTGGTAGAAGCTTATCTAATCATTACCCGATTGCACTTCTAATAAAGACCATAAAATTAAAGCAAAAGTATGTAATAATATAATTGTACCTAAAATGAGTACTTGTTTACATAGTAACCAAAATGGCTTTATACTAAGAAAATTAATGTCATCTGTTACTCAGACACTTCAAGCCATTCAACTATACATCAAGAATAAAAAATGCATTTTTAGGCAATACGTTTTGTTCTCTTGATGCTCAAAAATATTTTATTCTATTAACAGAGATTATTTATTGTTAATCTTGCAAAAAATAAGCCATCTACAGTCTCTCTATAATCTGATTTAGGTTCAGTTTCTTTTTTCAAACAAACTATTACTTTCATATTAATTCAAGAAATTCTAAGGGTATGCTACAACACTCAGGAGTCCATCAAATTGCCCATTATCAGCAACCTTTTTTTTTTACTTGCAATTGATAGTTTTTTAATAGCAATAAAAAAGTGTATCTCCTTTGTTCATTAACAAGCAGCCCATAAAAGGAATTGTCTATGCTGATTATCTATTATTTATATTAACTGATATAATACCTTCTTTATTTTATTTTCTTATCTTTTTCAGAATATACAATTTTTATAGGTTGTAATATTAATTTCAATAAATCAGAATTACTATTCTTATCAATTCATTCCACTTGTTGTAATCAAGTTTTAGTTTTTCTCCAATTAAAATTCTTAAGTTTGTTTTATTCAAATGATTATCAACATGTAGCAGAAAAACAGCTAAAAGTTATTTCCTAACAAAAATGGAAAGCATTGCTAAGAAATGAAAAACTCCACAGTATCTTTTTAGGGTATAATTAATCTTCTAATTTGAACATTTTCCTTAATTGGATGTTTTTACAAAATTCAATTCTCCCTTTTAGTAAAGATTAAAATATTAATATAAAAGTAATTTGGCAACTTGTTTCAGAAGCCTTGGTTGCCATTAGTATCCCTTGGGAAATTATAATTTTTATCTAAAGTAAGTTATGGCTACAACATAAAAGATCCAAAACATTTTTTTATCTGTTAATTAATTTTGTAAAATGGAATATTATATCTTCTGATATGAATTATCAATTTGTTAATGTTGTTCAGCAACTTTGTCTACTTTCTGATCTATTAACACTAAGGCAAATGCTAGACCCTTTTCTACAAAGTATTCTATGCCTTATTAATAAATTTCCTAATTTTATATTTTTTAAATTTTCCTCAGTTTTATCTTTATTTGGTCTTCTTTGTTTTTTAGTAATCTAAAAACCATATTTAATAAAAAAATTCCATACTTTCACTAGGACAATTATTTTCTCCTAATCCTCCTCTCTTATTTTAGATACATTTGCACCAGTTATAAAGGTTTCAAATCTCTTTGAATCAAATATAAAAATTAACAAGATTATTATTTACTTTTCACATATTTGACAAAGGAATATGCAATTTTTCAGGAGAAAAAAGCTATATCTAAGCTGCTAAAATTAGAAGCCACTCCTTACAATTCCTCTATTAAAATATATATTTTTGTTAGATTCGTCAACAGATTTGACTTTGTCATTTACCTTAGAGGTGTTCAATCAACTCTGGAGATCTTATAATACTTTCATTCAGTGTTTTTAAAACAAAACAGTTTAGAAGATTATTTTCAATGCTTACCTTTACCCTTCTATTATGGTTTGAAAATATCCAGTAAAATTATGTTAGTAAGGACATGGACTCACACGAACATGGCTTCCTGTATGGTGAACCTGCCCTAGAATTCATCTTTGGTGGGGGGAACTGTCAGTTAACCAAGCAATTAATACACATGGAAGTTCCTGGCATACCTGCTATTTGTATTTTGTATAAAACTGATTCCTTTTCACTGTGAGAGAATAATTAGATATGGCTTACAAGTTTGGTGCCAAAAGACAGATTCTTGATGTATGTTGCCAACATTTAGATTCTGAAGCAGTCTTTCCATGATTGTAAAGAGCTATCCACAATTTTTCTTTCTTCTTTTCTCCTGATGGATGACTGCGGAAATTAGGTGGTTGAAAGGAGATAAACTCAATCAAATCAATTTATTTACTCTGTAGAAGTAAAATTTGTAACATCATCAATTTGCTTGTTTTTTTTTTTTTCACTTACTTAAGCTTGTTTATCAAAGATGAGATTTTAGAAAACAGATGAGATGAATATAGTAGTTAAAAAACAAGTATGACTTTGCACTAGTGAGCATCATATAGATTATATCTCTTTAAATGTTACTGAGCTACCTCCAGTGATAAGCACATCATGTGGTGCACAAACATTTCAGAGAACTCAATTTGCATTATAGACTCAATGGACATTAAATGACATATACTGTCTCTGTGCATTATTTATTAAGCATTCTGACATGACATAATATCAGAACGGAAGAAATATACCTAGAGATTGAGAAATGCACAGCATGATGAAGCATTATCTCAGAAGATTTGTACTTCAGACTAAGGTTTAGCAATTTGGAGACCACTCTTTTGTTGAGGATTTCCCCTTACTATGACCTCAGTAGGGAATTTGGTGTCATGGGCAAAGCCACAAGCTAGTGAGGCAGTTTTGGGAAGTAGCTAATGCTAATTAGTTATGTGGTCTTCCAGAAATGTTTGCAGGACCCATATTCAATTTCATTAGGAAAAAGTTTATGGGGTCAAAAGACAACAGTCTTCCATATCTCCCATTCACTTCTTTAGGAGTATGTGAGGGTGAGATGTGTGTGTGTGTGTGTGTGTGTGTGTGTGTGTGTGTGTGTGTGTATATATATATATATATATATATATATATATATATATATATATATATATGTGTGTGTGTGTGTGTGTGTATGTATTGACATATGAGTATGTGTCTGTAGGTGCAAGAATGAGATCCAATTAATGTATGTGTGTGTGTGTGTGTGTGTGTGTGTATTTGTATGTGTGTGTATCTGTCTGTCTGTCTGCCTTCTAAGGTGGTCACAGTATGAAAGTTAGGGGTGGCCAAGTGTGTGTGTGTGTGTGTGTGTGTGTGTGTGTGTGTGTGTATTGCAGCATGCATGTAGGAAGGCTAGTTTGTGGATGAGTGGATATGTGTGTGTGTTTATGTGCATGCATGCACATTTAGGGAGGTGTCTTTGCTAACGTAATGCACGGTCTGCTAGGGAGAACACTTGTGTGGTCAGGTCTAACAGTGAAGTGATCAGTTTAGAAATATGATAATGAGACACTAATGTAGACTTTCTTACTGTGGCTATACCATGTCTCTGAATTGAAATTTCTCTCTCATGCTGATTGATCAATCCACATTGGTCAATCAGTGTGGCAGAGAGAAATTCTTTGATTTCCAGTGATAGTTACAGAAGTGAAGGAATATATTTGCTTTCAAGAGTTTGTGTTTGGAGCTACAGAAGTATAATTTGCAGTGGAAATGTATCTCACCTGTTGTACCATCCTGAAATAATTAAGATAAAGAAAGACATTTGTCTGAAAACTGGATGAGCTTCAGTTTGCAGCATTTCTGCATAGGATTGTCACCTATCCTTTGTTTTTTTCTAGACTATCCGGAAATCAAACCAAACATCTGGTAGTCTGGAAAACACTGTATAAACTCTAGGATTATGTTTTAAAAAACAGACTATCAGAGTTTCTTAAGTCTCCAATGACATTTTATTTAAAGAAAAGCATTGAAAACATGATATGGTTACATCAAAAACCAGGAAAAGTGGATGTTCCTCCTCCTCCTCCTGACATGCAAGTGACATCACAAAATGGTCATGAAGTGGGTGAGGTATAGAGAAAATGAGCAGGTTTAGCAGAGGTGCGAGAGACGTAGCATTGATCTGATTTTGACCTCAAAGAAAAGTGGCAACCCTATTTCTGCATATTGCTTGGAATGTAACCATACAGGTATTTAACATTTTAGCTTTCCTTAATGAAGAGAAAAACAAATAGCAGTTCTTAGAGAAATATTCAGTACTCATCATTGGCCAAGAAAGAAGCTGTCATTTATTGAACATTTATTTTTTACAACAATGCAACCTCACTCAGAGACTAAAATAACTTACTGAGATGAAGAACAGAGCCAAAAAACATGAATTTGGAGAGCTGCATGGTTTTCCTAGTAAGAGTATAGAAACATTTGTGGTACAAGAAATGAATAAATATTGTAAGAGGAACATGTCTGACTTTATCAAAATCTATGGGTGTGTGCAGAGCAAGTGAAATTACTAGTGTATAGATAAAATAATTAAAATGTAGAAAGAAAGTGTGTAAAAATAAAATATGAGATAATAAAGCAAAAATGGGCAATACAACGACAAGATCTTGCAACAATAAAGGAAATGAAAGGAAAGGTCATGAAACAATCAATGCACTTTAACAAAAGTGGAACCCAGAGACAACACTGCATCACTGAAATTCACATTTGCAGTAGGTGTGGTAGTAAGCAGGACAGATATCACTATCCAGTTTTATCCAAGTTTGCAGAATATGTACTAGAAAATAACATTTTGCAAAAAAAGCAGAAACAAGTAATTTAAAAAGAATCACCATGCAGTTGAACTGAAGTGAAAAAATGATTTTGTTAAATCTGCAAATGCACCTAAAGCAGTCAAATATGTGAGCAAAGTTGACTGTGAAGTTTAAATTAGATACTAGTACAGACTGCAGTATCTTGTTAAAAAACACTAATGTTCTAGGTTTATTTGACACTAGGAGAAAGTTATGTTGAGATTGTTAGAGTATTCTAACCATTGGTGTCACCATCAGGTTAGAAATTGATTGTGACTGCAGGTCCAGAAAGTCCTGCCTTTTTTAACAGGTTTACTTAAAAAAGTGAATTCTCCCAATGTTTTGAGTCATGTGACATGTGAAAAACTTGAAATGGTAAAAAGAATTTAGAGTGTGGAAACAAAGAATGCACTTGTTCCAAAAGAATCACAGTGTCAGAGATACATTTCTGATTTTGTGCAATGCTATGGCAATGATATAGTTTATATGACTGTGTTGATTTTTTACTAGATTAGGAAGCTTGCCAGAAAAATATCATATGCAGGTAAAACATGATGTTGTGCCACTTATACATGCTCTGAGAATGCTACCTGTAGCATTCAGAAGTAAAGCAGAATAGGAGCTGAAGTGTACTGAAAGCTTAGGTTTTATTAAGAGGCAATTAGCAACAAAATAGATGAATAGAATGGTCACTAGTGTAACAAAGCAAATATAAACATTTGTATTGATTAGCAACAATGACAGAGAAGTAGTCGTTTGGTGGAGAGGATGAGTTTTCTGTAGCCTAGCATATCAAGGGGAAAAACAAATAACAATGGAACTGTTGGCAAGAC
>NC_056745.1:1182528233-1182553233 GCF_019279795.1 Protopterus annectens
GTACTGACTTTTTATGCTTCTGTGAGAACGCTATCAGCGCAGTTTGAACTTGGTGCCATTTATTTGTTCTGCCTCATACTTCCCATAATGGGTAAAGTGTTTACTTCACAGACACACAGTACAGGGCTTGATTCTCACCTTTGAAAAGAAAGGAAACTGGCTAGGCCTAAAATCTTACACAAGGGCACCTACAGAAGTACTTACCTATGAACCTATAAGCCTGTATCTACCCTCTACCTCTCTTCCACCCCACAAACTACCTTTGATTACAGCAAGCTCTGATACTTCCATGCCTATCTACTTATTATATGGCAGTAACTTCTTATTGTAACAATTGTTAATATCTGCTATGACTTCAGGGATAGAATAGATGCTAGTTATCTACTGAATGTACTATGTTCTTCATCTGTAACTATGTCTGTAATATTTTAATTTGTGGAGCTTTTCTCCCCAGGCCTCCACTGAAAATGGACCTGCGTCCAGTCGGACATTCCCGGTCAACAAATGTAAATAAATAAATTATATATATATATGTATGTATGTATCTATATAAATATATATATATATATATATATATATATATATATATATATATATATATATACATACATATATATATCTATATATATATATATATATATATATATATATATATATATATATATATATATATATATATATATATATATATATATATATATATATATATATATATATATATATATATACATATATAAACATTTATATTATTATATATAAACATCTATCTATATATATATATATATATATATATATATATATATATATATATATAAACATTTATATATATATATATATATATATTTATCTATATATATATATATATATATATATAGAGAGAGAGAGATATGTATGTATGCATTTACACACACACACACACATATATATATATATATATATATATATATATATATATACACACACACACACACACACACACATATATATATATATATATATATATATATATATATATATATATATATATATACACATACACACATATATATATATATATATATATATATATATATATATATATATATATATATATATATAGATCTATATCTATAGAGGTTTACTATAAAAAGCATGAAAAGCTTAAGTTCGTGTGAGTGAATGACCGAAAAATAACATTGGAAACTGTCTTGATGATTATTCAAAATGTCTTGATATTCGGAATTCAGAATTCGACATTCATCATTTTCTGTATGGTTCATCATCCGCAAAAAAAACTTTTGGTAAAACATACATGGTTTTACTGTTTTGCAGGCAGGCGAGCCCCCCTGCACCCCCCTACACCCACTGCTAATTATATATTCTAACTCTGAGATTTCAGTACAGTGATGAAAAGGATAATTTACTTGATCCCCACTGTAGTGCAATCCAACTGTAAACAGAGATGCCCAAAACCACAAATGCAAGCTATGTCTCGACGTTCTAGAGACATCATTTCAGGTAGGAATTTTCACTTTTTGCATCTTTACTCTCGCCCAACTTAGCAATGGTAACTTAATTTCAGACTTACATACATACGGGCCAACTATGACAAGCTAACTATCCCAATATCCACCGTACACCACTCCACTGGACTACTGCAATACTGAATCAAAATGTCATGTTTAAAGACATTATTATTAGGGAACCGCACTCCCTCAGGTTTGGAATTAATGGAAATATTTCTATTGTTTACTTCAGTTAAAAAGGTCAAGATTATGAATATTTATTTCTACTGATTAATATATAACAAAAATGAATAAGTGGCAGAATGGGTGGACCTATACTGACTGAATCTGGTGATGGTGACAGCTGCTGTTGTGGATGTTGTTTTATACATTCTAGGCACCAGTGTGTGGCACTGTCCTTGCACAGAAAGTATAAACATTTTTTCTTAACTTGCCACAATACTAGTTTATAGATCACTAGACATGACTGGTAGCATATAGGACAACCCACTCTTGAATTTCTCCACAACGTGCATGTCTCCCACTTGTGGTTTTAAAGCCACCATCCACAATAAGTATGTTATATACCCACTCTTTTGCATGTGTACACACACACACACACACACACACACACATATATATCTATGGGGAATTTCTGCTGTGTGTTGTCCCATGTATATTACTGATAGCTGCTTTTGTTTTAGTACAACCCCTTACCCTCTACCTCTGCACAGCATCTTTAGTGTGACCACCCACAGCCACAGTGCAAATCATATTCCTACCTCTCCAAATCTCCACTTCCAGTGAAATGTATGAAATGTGAAATGTAACTGTAACAGTCCCTTCCTTCTCCCTACTCCCCATCGAAGTTGTAAATTTATATGTGATATGCGGACTGTGTGTTTATCCATTGCTGCAGGATGGGTGCTGTGTGATAGTACCCCTAACCTCCATTCTACTCATGTCCACCTGGGTTATGATGTAAGCGTCAGACTAGGGAACATTGTGTAGTAACATAATTGGATATGCTGTAAATCACATTATTGTACAATGGCATGTGGTGCACATTTGGGGCACTGTCATTTCTAATACTGGTATGTAGGGGCTGTCTGCTGTTATGACTGTGCCTTCTGTAGCTTGCATGACACTTCATGGAGAGTGTAAACAGGAACGGCCTCCAACTGGCTCACCTTTATTCATGAGTCAGGCACTGCCAGGCTTTTTGTGGCAAAATGGCATTCTCATTGATGGTTTTGCACTGAATTTTTGAATCTTGCTTTTAATGGTATTTCTGTTTTTTTTTATTTTTTTTATTTAGCACCTCTTCTTTGCTAAGCAGCAGTTACTTTTTAGTACTTCGTTGCCTGACTTTTTTCTTCATGAGTCATACTCCAACGTACTCAGACAATGTGATTAGATCTTCTAATGTAGAATGATACTGTAATATAATGCTGACATGATTTATATACAGTTAAAGAGAATGAGACAAAGGTAGATTGCCCTTTTTGTTTTTTACATACCTTTTTATATCTCCCTTCTTATGTGCTGATAACTGCTTTGTTTCTCACCCATACTCTGCCATTTATTGGTTATATAAGCCTTTGCCCATTGCTCTGTACATTTCCCATCAACAACTGCTAATAAATTTAATAAATAATCAACATAATTAGCTTTCAAACTAATGATTTTTAAGTCAGCATAATCAACAAAACATCGCTTAAACTTTAAACCATGTTATAACCAAAACACAGAATATGAGCATTTAAAACCAAATATATTATCAACCTTAAATACTGTGTTATGATTTTATCTTTATATTTCATGTAGATTTTATGTGTTTGAATGGCTATTTTAATTTGATGCCTACTTGTTGTCATATTTAATGTACTGTCATGATATGTATTTATTTATTTATTGACATTTGATTAACGGGAAAGTCTGACTGGTAGGAACCCATTTTCAGTGTAGGCTTGGGGAGAACAGCTCCAAAGTATAACAAAACATTTTAAGAGCACTAATTTTACAGTCTTTAAAAATAATACAAAATTCAACTAGAGTTTAAATAGTTATAACAAATTAGACATAATATGAAAACATTAGTTAAGAATAGATACAAGTTATAAGAAAATGATTAATAGAGAAATTTTAGCCAGTTTATAGAGAAATGAAAGATAAGATAGTATAGTACAAACAGGAATTGCAATATGAAGCAAGAGAAAAGCAGGCTTATGGTATATTTAGAGAGAAAGCCAAGGAAAGAAATTTATAGAAGTATACAAGTGAGCGAAAAAGGGAGAATAAGGAAATATAAGGTATGAATAGGTATTTGTTCAAATTTAGGCATATAATTGTCCTGGTATTAAGCAAGAAGAGAGCAAACATTTGGCTAGAAAGTCTTTCAGAGTAGTTTTGATGGATGAGAGGGAGGGTATTGACTTGATGGACATAGATAAGGAGTTCCAGGACTCAGCAACATGATACAAGTACGGACCATGCCCAGCAGATTTGGAAGTTTTGTGGACAGTCAATAGTGTCAATGGTTGTATTATCAAGATTGAGGACTTTAAATTTTGTATCTTCATGGGAGAGGGATTTGGCGGAAAGAGTAATGTTTTGTTTTTTTAGGGTTGAGCATGAGTTGAATTACCAAGCCACATTTCACTTGCTGTAAAAGCTTTCTGAGAAATTCTTTGGAGGTGTGCCATGTTGTCAGATGTGCAAATGAGTGTGGAGTCATCTGCATACTGTATTAGGGAAGCCTGTTGTGTTGATGTTTGGAGGGTGCTTGTGAGAATGTTAAAGAAGAGGGGACCAAAGACAGAGCCTTGTGGTACACCAGTGGTGACTGGGAGGTATGGAGAGAGAGTAGAGTGCCATTTTGCTGACTGATAACTATTGGATAGGTAGGTTTTGAACCACAGAAGGGCAAGGTGAAGGACACCTAATGAGGACATTTGAAGTAGACGTTTGCTGTGATGAACTGTGTTGAAGGCTTTAGATAAGTCTAGCAGTACAGAGGAAACTAGTTTTCCATTGCCTCTAGCTTTGTTGACAGTATGTATATTGATTAGAAATGCAGTATTAGTACTATGGGAAGGATAGAAGTCATGTTGTGTGGGGGATAGGAGTTCTTCCTGGTGGAGATATTTTAGAAATTGTTTTTGAATAAATTTTTCAAATATTTTGGAGATGTGGGGTATGATTGTAATAGGTCTGAAGTTAGTAATGTCAGTTAGGTCTGAAGTTAGTAATGCCAGTTGAATTTCCTCTTTTGTGCAGAGGATAATGTGTGACTTTTTTCAGAGAGAAGGAGCACGGGATTCCTGGACTGACCTATTTCTAAGGACTGAGACAGGGCAGGCAATGCTATCAGCTGCTGTTTAAGGTACATGCTTGAGAGATCGTCAACTGAAGTAGAGTGTGGTCTGAGTTTGTTTAAGAGCCGTTTTATATAGGCTGTGAGCACAGGTTTGAAGGTGAACATGGATGTGGTAATCCATGGTTGCTGGGCAGGGTTAGGATTAGAAGGTGTGGAATTCTTGGTTAGAGATGCTATGCTATGTATGAAATAAGAGTTGAATTATATTGCAGTTTTGAGTGATGAGTTGTTGGGAGAGGGGTTAGAGTTGAATTTATGGCCAGGATGCAAGATTTCTTTAATGGCTGTACAGAATTTTTTAGAGTTGTCTTTACTATCATTTGGAAAGATATTATAGTCTAGTTTTTTTTCCTTCATTAACTTGCTTTTAAGTATGACTGAAGCCCCATTCTTTCCATGCTTTTTCTCTGTCCTGCATTAGAACTCTACTTTTTTGGATAGCCGAATTGCATTATTTGTTTTACTCTCTTCCTCCTAGAAGGTGCAAGGCTATTTAGGATAAAAT
Source organism: Protopterus annectens (assembly GCF_019279795.1). Classification (NCBI taxonomy): domain Eukaryota; kingdom Metazoa; phylum Chordata; order Ceratodontiformes; family Protopteridae; genus Protopterus; species Protopterus annectens. The sequence continues at coordinate 1,182,533,602 of NC_056745.1, forward strand.
TGTATTGAATTAATTTAATGAATCATCTAATGGGAAGATTTTTAAGACTTTCCAGTTAATAGATGATAAGGTAGTGCTGAACATTTAAGATATATATGTGAATTCTAGTGTGAGTGTACTGACTTGAGAAATAACTTGTTGGTTTGAATGTTTATTGTGTCAGTTATTTATCACAGTTTTTGATATGTAATGTTGCTCCCTGGATGCACCCACCATATGTGTGGTTGGTCTGCATTACGGCCTTTTATTTCCATAATGCTGTAGTCTTGTCCTCTTCTGTAAGTAGTCATCTGTTCTCAGAGTCCATATACAGTGTCTGTCTCCTTGTGTAGCAGCTTTGGTTAGTGTAGAGCAACAAAACCCATACATAATGCAGTTAATTAACACAGCATGCTGTGGAATCATATTGTTAGGTGATTTCAGTTTAGCACTTTTGAACTGCAATAAATCCATGCACCATCTCTTCTTCCAAGCACTCTGGACTCTGCTATACTTGGTCTTTGGGATTGGTCTTTCCCAGATCCGCAGTCTGTTGGAGATGTGTTGTTTCAAAAAGCTTGAGGTAACATTTCTTAGCAGTGGAAACCCTCTGCACTGCTGCCTGCATATTTTGGAATCTGGAGCATGGCTATGATCCAGAATAATGGCTTGCACTATGTATACAAATACCAATGAGTACAGTTCTTCATGGGTGGTTCCGTACTGCACAGTAGATTCCAAAAGAAGTTGGGGTGCTCCCATCCAAGGATCAAGGAAAATTGGATAGATTAAATCACATAAATCTGCTCTGCTGTATACCATGCCCCATTTTGAAGGAGAGGAGGTTTGAAACCTAAAGCATTATTGTCTTCAAATAAAAAACAAGAAATAAAAAACATATGAATAAATGTGGTTTATGAAGTATATGTCCAATATTGTTTACAGTCACAGATTTCCACCAGAGATGCATAAAATACCTCAGTGTTATATAAAGGCAACTAGAAATTTTGGTAGACCCTACAACCTACAACAATGGCCTGTTATACATATACATATATGTGTGTGTGATTTATAAATAGTAAAAACAACTGAATTACTAGTATTCTAGCCACAAGTACAACTTACATCCTCACAAGCTTCCTTTACAGTTACTTCATTATATATTTACTTGTATAAAAGCTCCTTTTAATGCTCCAATGAAGTCTTTGTTGTACCTCATAGTCTGACATGTATTTTATATATATATATATATATATATATATATATATATATATATATATATATATATATATATATAAAACTCCTCGTTGGTCAGATCCGACCATAAGCTAATCACCCTAGATATCCACATCCCGCCCCCACCACCAATTAAGGAAATTATGATAAAAAAAAGTCTCCAAAGCCAACTTCATGCTTCTTAAGACAGAAGTGGTGAACTTCATGACACCCATGCAGATGGACAATACAGTTACGACTAGTGAATCCTACACAAATGCACTCTATAAGCACTTACACGAGTGTATAGATCATGCTATCCCAAACAGAACCAAGACGCTATCCTCCAAAAAAAGGAAGCCAATCTGGTGGTCCCCTGCCATAAACAAACTGTACAACAGAAGGAAGAAACTGTTGCAAAAGAGAGTAAAATCCCATGAATGGAGGAGTTCCCTGGTGAGCCCCAGGAAGAAGCTGATATCCCTTATAAGATCCTTCAAAGCTAGCTACGAAAACAAAATCGCCACTAATTTTAGGGACAACCACAAAGCATTCTATAGCTATGTCAAGAATCTCAATGGCAGCACCCAGATCTGCTCTGAGTTACAGCACAACGGCATGAAAACTGCAGAATGAACTGATATTGCCAGCACCCTGGCAGATAGGTTCAGTGCTAACTTTACCCCCCTCTCACCCCCTAAAGGGCCCATAACTATACAGGAAGAATGCAGAGTCCCTGTAATCACAACTATGCAGGTAAAAGCTGCACTCTCTAAAGCCAAAAACACAGCATCCATGGGACCGGGCAACATCCCAGACTGCATTTTACACGAACTTCAGAACGAACTGGCTCCCCACCTAATCACCATGTTCAATCATAGTCTCACATCAGGCTTTGTGCCCACTGAATGGCACACACCAACAGTTATCCCACTCAGCAAAGGGGGAGCCACCACTGATCCCAGAAACTATTAGCTTGACGAGCCTGGTCTGTAAGGGCATGGAATGTATCATTATGGATCTCATAAACAAAGACATTGGTAACCTCCAAACTCTGGAACCCACCCAGTTCAGGTTTGTGAAAGGCAGATCATGCCTCCTAAACCTGATCAACTTCTTTGAGGCCATCACCAAAGGTGTAGACGAGGGTAAGGTGGTTCACACAGCCTATCTTACCCTCGCCAAGGCTTTTGACACCCCCCCATTCTAGAATTAATGCAAATCTCACAAAACTAGGTATAAATCCCTACGTCACAAGATGGGTTGCCAATTAGCTCACTGACAGAACCCGCACTGTAAAAGTTGCAGACTCCAAATCTGACTTCAAACCAGTGACAAGTGGAGTGTCACAGGGTTCAGTCCTTGGTCTTCTCCTGTTTGGTATCTACTTCTCTGAAGTACAGGCTAACACAGAAGGCCTTCTGGAGCATTTCTCCCCGGGCCTCCGCTGAAAACAGGATCTGTGGAACCTAGTCGACTTTCCCGGTCAACAAATGTTAAATAAATAAAAAATAAAAAAAATAATGAAGTTCGCAGATGACTGCAAACTAGGAGCCATAGTTGAGTCCCCAAATGATGTGGACATCCTACAAAAGGGCCTCACTGAGACAGATGCCTGGTGTCAGAGCCATGGCCCCAAGCTCAGTGCCAAAAAGTGCATTGTCATCCCCTTTTGGTAAAAACTCTGTACCCATGAACTACCACATAGGTGGCAGTCTACTTAACGCTGAATGTATGATAAGAGACCTGGGGACCCAGGTGGACAGTAGTCTCTCCTTTGATAATTACATCGCCACAGAAGTCAGGAAATTGTTCTACATGGCACACCTCATCTCAAAAGAGTTCTCATCTAAGAAAAAAAAAGGTCATTGTTCCCCTCTACTCGACACTCTGCAGCAGCTGAAAAGGACACAAAAGTACCTCACAAAGAGGATTATTGGCCTCAAACAGATGCCCTACACTGACCGTCTCAAAAAACTCCAGCTTTACTCCATAGCATATCGCCTAATCCGAGGTGATCATCTCTGCCTAACATATAAAGCTATGTCAAACTCAGAGCTGTTGGACATGCTACACGTAAAGAAATCCCAATCCCTTTGAGCTACATGCTCTAGGGACCTAAACCTTGTCACCACAATAAACAAGACATGCTGGTGGGATAGATTTCTGTACCAGAGACTTCCCATACTCTGGCACAAGCTACCCATCTATGTCAAGCAAAGTTCCTCATTAGCACTCTTCAAGAAAAATCTTGATAAGTGGATGGGAAATAGGAAATACACCCCAGGGATCACTTCTGTGGCTCTGCTCGACAGGGGCACAGGAAAATAACTTTCTTGGGTGGTGTAAGCCAGGGAACCTTGTTGGCTAGGCTTACTTAGGCCCTTGGACTGCCTGTTTAGATGAACCATGTGTTGGCCACCATCAACCCATTTACCTGACAGACGTCTAGAATGGCCTCTCCTTCTTTGTTCCTGTGATAGCTAAACATTCTTCATAGCCTGTTCTGTTTGTCCTGACACAAGCATTTGGGTCTCCCATTATCACCACCAATTTAGGCTGTCCTGCTTTATCTGACTGCTGCCTGAATGCACTCTATTCCTTATTATCACAACCTATGTGATGCACAGGCTGAGGTTATAAATACTGCCCTACTTATTATCACAATATATGTGATGCACAGGGTGAGATTATGAATACTGCCCTACTTATTATCACAACCTATGTGATGCACAGAGTGAGATTATGAATACTGCCCTACTTATTATCACAACCTATGTGGTGCACAGGCTGAGATTATGAATACTGCCCTACTTATTATCACAACCTATGTGATGCACAGGGTGAGATTATGAATACTGCCCTACTTATTATCACAAGCTATGTGGTGCACAGGCTGAGATTATGAATACTGCCCTACTTATTATCACAAGCTATGTGGTGCACAGGCTGAGATTATGAATACTGCCCTACTTATTATCACAACCTATGTGGTGGACAGGCTGAGATTATGAATACTGCCCTACTTATTATCGCAACCTATGTGGTGCACAGGCTGAGAGTATGAATACTGCCCTACTTATTATCACAACCTATGTGGTGCAAAGGCTGAGATTATGAATACTGCCCTATTTATTATCACAACCTATGTGGTGCACAGGCTGAGATTATGAATACTGCCCTACTTATTATCACAACCTATGTGGTGCACAGGCTGAGATTATGAATACTGCCCTACTTATTATCACATCCTATGTGGTGCACAGACTGAGATTATGAATACTGCCCTATTTATTATCACAACCTATGTGGTGCACAGGCTGAGATTATGAATACTGCCCTACTTATTATCACAACCTATGTGGTGCACAGGCTGAGATTATGAATACTGCTCTACTTATTATCACATCCTATGTGGTGCACAGGCTGAGATTATGAATACTGCCCTACTTATTATCACAACCTATGTAGTGCACAGGATGAGATTATGAATACTGTCCTATCTTTACATTGGAGTCTGTCACCAATTCTGAAGACATTCCTTACTGTCTTCAGAAGACCATCCTTCTTTATATTTTATTCCCCATGACATGGTGCACAGTGTATGATCTGTGTTCACCTCTCCAAAGGATACTGTCCACCAAAGATGGTGCTTAAAGCATGTGGTCTATACAATTCTTCACGCAATAGGTACTGCCTAGAGTTTGTGCTGCTGGCCATATCTATAGCTATAGCTATCTATCTATATATGTATATCTATATGTATATATATATATATATATATATATATAGAGAGAGAGAGAGAGAGAGAGAGAGAGAATCTGTCTGTCTATCTGTCTCTGTCTATATCTGTACACATATGGATGCAGATGAGAAGAGTGAACACTCATATGAACAAATTCCTCTTACTGCTGTAAAAAGCATGAATGCTCATATGAGTGAATAGTAATGGTTTTGTTGACAGCTTTTTCTTGAGATTGTGTTGCAGCAGGGTAAAGGAATTTACCCTTACCCTTCTGTTGTGCAACCTTGTAAATGGAATATATAATTAGCAGGGGGTGGGGGTGCAAGGGGTCTTACCTCTTGCAAAAAAAAAAATAGTTTTGCTTGTACTTGTTTTCAATCATTTTACACACTCTAAAATGATAACACTTTTTCAATTCCCTCTAAAATAATTGTGTTTTCTTTTTATCTTTGCTAATTTGAGTGGTTGATATTTCATGAGATAATTATATATATATATTTGTGTGTGTGTATGTGTGTGAGTGTGTATATATATATATATATATATATATATATATATATATATATATACACACACGTGATCATTTTATTCAAATTCGTTTGATTTACTTTGTCAGGATGAAGATTTTGTTTACTGTGAAAACACAGCACCCACATTTTTCTGTTGTTCACTGATTACAAAGATAAGGCTTGAATAGTTAACAATAAAATGAATCTCAGAGTTTAGTGATCTAACAAAATAACTTTACTTCTGACAACTTGTTATAGTTAATTTTTTTACATAAGTTTGTCTCATGTACCCCCATGATCATAAAGCCCCATCCCCATAGGTCAATTCTTTCTTGCCAACATAACATTTTAGGACATCGGGAGAGAGATAAGCAAGAATGAGAGGTTGCAGCTTCGTCAAGCAAGTTACAAGATTTTCTTGTTTACTACTAACAACTCCTCCAATGGCCAGAAATCATGGTGAGATGACACAGTGCTGGATGCAGTGCAAATGCAAGCTTCTTGGCACATGTCAGTTCTAGCTAGAGACCTTGTGCATGCCTTGGTGGGTTCCAGACCCCCCTCCCCCAAATTCCAATTGCAAGAACTGCAGTACTGAACCTTTCCCATGAGGACCTGCTCCAGTGGGACTTACCTTCCCTACCATTGTCAAATCAGCATTAGGTGCTCATTCTGGTCCCCTGCAGCCAGTTTCCCCAGCCATTAATCAAGCATGGGCTACCTGAGTCACTGTCACAGCAGACCTGGTCCACAAGGATTACTGCTGTACCCTGGACAACAAAAGTAAATAAGTAAATTGATTAGATTGTCAAAACATACGCAACAGAGCTAGACTTATTGTAATTAGTATTCGTTTATGCCCCCTCTGTGAAATGTATGTCTATAGTAACAGATACAGTTCACAAATGGTGCTTGAGCATCTAAAATACTTTCATTTGACTTTGTTGGTAAGTATTTATTTGTTTGGAATACGTACAGGAAACATGCTTTTCTTTCTAGCTGGAATATCAACAAATACACCTGTCAGGGCACATTTTAACTGTTTATATATAGCTGCTTAAAATATCATTAGAAATATTAAAAGCTAAAAGCATTAGTATTTCTTCACCCTATAATTGTATAATTATTATTTTGCTTTAAGCTAAAAAACATTTTAGTGACCATGAGTTTGTTCCATTTACTATAGCTACTGAATGTGACTGAAATGGAATTGTATTGTTATGATACATTTATCAACTGCCAACATTCCTGTTTGTTTTATTGGTCCTGTGATTAGATGAGTCAAAACAAGCTACTCAGTATTACAACACCTTTAAAGGGACCATCAAAACATGTAAAAAAACTCCTTGACGGGCTACATGAAACTTATCTTTAGAGCTAGCCATAGAAGGGCTCTTGTTAGAAAGCCCTTGCATTTTATTTTTGATTGCAATGTTATGCTCATTAAATAACATGCCCATTATGTAGTAGTTTGTTTTAAATCATTGGTCAAGGAAGACAGTAATACTATAAATAAAATTTGCCTTTTTTTATCACTGGAAGATAAGAGCCGTGGCTTAAAGTACTCCTGGAAAACTGGGATACAATATCATACAGATAACTAACACATGACGACAGGCCCTAAAATAATAACGTGTTACTAAACAAATTACTAGCAAGTGAATCCAGGCCATTTATGCTGCTCTAGAAGCTGCAGGCAGTTAGACACCTAGAGAGAAATTCACAAAGATTTCAATGTATACACACAATTTAAAGAGTAGTCTAATATTCATATTTTCTTGTGACTCCATTTCTTTCCAGCAAATCCTTGGGTATAATATGTTTGGTAATTGTCTTCTTACTTGACAAACAACATGAATTTGCTAAATACATGGCAAACATTATTATACCAGAGGTGGAGGGAATGGATTGTATATACAGGCTTCAAATATTAGAAAACAGGTATATGGTATGACTGTGACCTCTGATGACAATAAATAAATAAACAGGGTGAAAAGAATTAACACTAAGTTTTCTGTGACCAAAAAAGTAAATTTTCAACTTCCATTCTTTTGCTCTTGATGGTAGATTGTGCAGAAAGTTCTGGAGATAATTGTTAAGGCCATATGTTGCTGGATAAGGTTAGTCTTCCTGAAACGATCAATGTTTTTTCAAAAATTCAAGTGAAAGAATAAAGAATAAATTCGTCAGAAGTAATAAGATAGCTCACCTCCCTGTCCTCTAACATGACCTTGGATAATCTGCCTTTTTCCATGGGATATCATCAATATGTTTGTTCTTATTCATCCCTGTTTACAGACATTACATTTAGTTCAATTTCCCAGATGATTTACATTGCAAGAACAAACAAACAAACTTGGATTGAAATTCACAAAGAACATGTGTTGTGATGGAATTTTGCACCCGTACTCCAATGTATTTAAACAGATTTGTCAAATTCACACAGAGAGATTCTACATTCTTGTATTAGCTCTGCAACCTGTGTGACTTGCTCGGTTTCTGTACAGTACAACTTGAGATGCTTATAACATTGGTGAGGGTCAGTCAACAGTACAGAGCAATGCTTAGCACACTATGTGTTCTGTGTGGAATGTGATGCAGTGAGTACAACAGGTCTGGCATTCATATCTAATTACCTCGAACCACTAAGTAAGGAAAATCTGTCAGCTCACCCCTTTAGCATTCAGTGTAGCTGTTTCAAACTTCATTTACATACAGGATCACCCTGAACTGACAGAGAGTTCATTTTTGAAAGAAGCCTTCAGTTTCATGTACAAAGATCAGTTGAAATGTGTATATATATATATATATATATATATATATATATATATATATATATATATATATATATATATATATATATAAAAGTTGCACTTCCATAGCAAGATCTATCATTCAGCCAATAAAACTGACAATATTATAGCTTCAGTGACATTAGATCAGTGTAGTTAATCATTTTCACAAAGTGTATATTAACCTTTTAGTCTCTGGCTCAGTGAGTAGTTATCCAAACTATTTCATGTACCACTTGCTTGCTAGGTAACATAAACAAGGTAATTAAGCTAAATTCTTTACTGACAATAACTTTGCTATATACCTTTCCCTTTGTGTCAGTGGATCGCTATTTGAGTTATCTTTCTAAACAACTGCTGAAAATCACAGCTACTAGATATTAAACTACATTTAAAAAATGCATGACTATGTTGAATGGTTTTAGCAAAGCTGCTGTCTAATGCACTGCCCTGTCATGGCAGCATGTTGCCTGTATGTCTTTTAAAACTACAAATCAGTATCTTGAGAAACCCAGCCAAGCTAGCTGTTGCAGAGTAACATGCAATGCAGACAGTCATTTGAGTCTCAGACATTTGCCCCACCAAAATAAAAAAAACATGAGTGCTGGATACCCAATAGTAATCTGCAATGGACAGCTTGAAGCATATTGTGCAAGGAACTGTTTGCATGCACACAAATACTGTGTACAGTGTGCTAATGTACGCAGAGACAGTCAGGTATACTTCATAATATCAAGTTGGAGGTTGCAGGAGCAAAACAGGTCCAAAAAATGAAGAGTATCTCAAGGCCAACTATGTAAAAAGAATGAGTATTTATTTAAAGATGAGCGCTTTCACTGTTAACACAGCTTCTTCAGATCTAAGTTAAAATAAATAAAAACTTAAAATGGTTCTTTTATATGATCACCTCTAGTGGTCAAACAAGTAATTACAATGAAGAAAACATAAACTGATTCTTTTGTATGATCACCTCTAGTGGTCAAACAAGTAATTACAATGAGGATGCATATAATGAATGAATAACAAGTTGGATATACATCATAAAATCACAAATCAAATAGATGTTAAATGCTCAAACAATGCCTGTCCTGAAAATACAGAAAATCCCAGTCAACTACATTTCCAAGTGAAATGACATGAAAACTATATATAACCTACATAAGAAATATCATGAATAAAAGTGAGTGTTGAAGGGGAAGGGGGGGGGGAGAAAAAGAAAAAAGCTAAATTCTCTAGTGGTCAAACAAGTGATTACAATGAAAAGAACATAAACTGGTTCTATTGTATGATCACCTCTAGTGGTCAAACAAGTAAATACAATAAAAATGCATGTAATGAATAACCAGTTGAATATACAAAATATATGTCCTGAAATCACAAATCAAATGAATATTAAATGCTCAAACAATGCCTATCCTAAGGATGCAAAAAATCCTAGTCAACTACATTTCAAATGGAATGACATGAAAAATAGCGAACCTATATGAGAAATGTCATAAGTGAAAGTGAGTATTGAAGGGGGGAGGGGGGAGAAAAATGAGGTAAAATAATAGTACAGATGTCACTGGAGAAAGCAGATACAATCTATTTAATATTCGTACGTGTTCTTAGTCTCGGTTTTATCGAGGCTCTATCATTGAGGCCAGATCCTTTATCTGCCCTAAGCCGAACTATCCAGTCACATTCCTTGTTCTCTGTATGCATCCTAATATCGCCGCCTCTTATTGTAATTACTTGTTTGACCACTAGAGGTGATCATACAAAAGAATCAGTTTATGTTTTCTTCATTGTAATTACTTGTTTGACCACTAGAGGTGATCATATAAAAGAACCATTTTAAGTTTTTATTTATTTTAACTTAGATCTGAAGAAGTTGTGTTAACAGTGAAAGCGCTCATCTTTAAATAAATACTCATTCTTTTTACATAGTTGGCCTTGAGATACTCTTCATTTTTTGGACCTGTTTTGCTCCTGCAACCTCCAACTTGATTTTACTTCTAAGTGCTTTTCAAACTGGGTGACAGGCAGCATTCATCTGGTGTATTCAGTGGTGTGCTGTTTTAAGTATACTTCATAATATGTAATGCAGGTTGCTTGCTACTACATAGTAAACCTGTACAGCAGTATGTTTCACTCTGAGCCTTGTAATGTGCCTATACCATGTATTTGTGTCTATGAAAGACATAGGCTGCAGGTACTAAGCCATATCACAGTTAAGGAAGGAGTACCTGGACAGATGTACAATCTTTGCAGCAGTCATTTGTCTGTCAAGTCTGAGTAGCAAGCACAATACGTTTAGGACTTGCATACCATGGAACATTTTAATAGGTACTACAGGAAAACACAGGACTGATCATTACATAAACCTGGCCCGATAGTTATAATCAAGAAACAGATCACAGGCACTTTATATGATAGTAATCCCCTTGCCTTATGTTCTGCAACAAAAACCTAGACTCCAGCACCATTGTGGAAGCCTGTGTTTCTCACATTTCATTCTGGTACCATTGACATCTATAAACTTCTAACCATGTATGTTTCATTGCCACATCGAGGAAACAATGGATGTGAACAATGCACATATGTGGCAGTAGCAGCATATTGTATTTGCAGTAATGCCTCCGATCAACATACAGATGAACGTGAGCACTATGATTGGTGAACTGGTAACACTCCAGTGCAAGCACTAGTGTCATCACACTGTTGGACTCTGTGCTTTACAGCATCAGACAGTGGCATAGGGAAATCCCAGTTTTGTATCATGATGGTCAAACTCAAAAAGGAGGCCAGCACCAAAGGATGAGAAAAATATATATACATTAATATAATAATATATAAACCATGAATTATGGTTTATATATTATTATATTAATATATATATATATATATATATATATATATATATATATATATATATATATATTTTTTTTTTTTTCCCTCATCTTTTGGTGCTGGCCTCTTTTTTTAGTTTGATTATGCTTTTTGGCCTTTGCACCTGCGTTACGTGTGAGTACGTTGTGTGGTGGATTGTATCATGATGGTACTATCTCTGCTGACTGTATCATAAGAGTCTATGTGCACTGAGTCACTTTTTGTTTAAGGTTCTGTGGGCTTACATGGACCCTCATGAAGGAAACAACCCTAGAATACTTTCAATGTAAGCCAGCAAGGTAACCATTTGAAATATTGGATTTCCTGACACATTTCCTTTCCTCTGAGATATGGCAATGTCAGAGTGAGTATATATAGGTTCCAGGGGTGTGGGGGTCTTGCCACCCACATTTTCAATCGTTTTTTTTCAACGTATTAGCACTTGGAATTTCAAGTGCCAACATTTCAATAGTTATCCAGCAGCTGTCCTGGAGTAGAGTCATGTGATAAGCATTCCCATTTCTGTTACTCCAGATGCCTGCAGTTTGCCCTGTCACCTACCTAGATGTAATGTAACATGCCCATGTTCAGTTATTAATTACATTGATCAACCATCATATTACCATGTTCAGGTATTAACTACATGGATCTGCCATAGCATGGCCTTGCTCAGGTATTAACTATATCACTCTGGCACAGCACAACCATGTTCAGGTATTAAATACATGAATCAGCCATTACATGAACATGTTCAGATATTAACTACATGGATCTGCTACAGCACTGCCACATGAAGGTATTAACACACTAATAGTGAAATGTCAGTCAGCTGGCCAGAGGTGAATCTCTTACTACTCAGCACCACAACTTGTGAGTGATACACTTATCTAGCCAAACTGGAGGTAAAGCTCTCTCCAACCAAGACTGAACTTGACAGTCAAGAGGAGAAGGTAAACACTTGCACCACACCATACTCATCACATAGTCCCACTAAACTTACACCACCAAAATCCACACATAGAAACACAAAAATATTCACGGAGGCTCTCAATAATAATCTGCTCAAGCAACAGAGACTTCCAAAGCAGAAACGCAAGCAACCTCCACCCCACAATACAACCCAAATGACACATAACTCACAGACTCAAGGTGCCACTCAACCACAGCCCATAAGGCAAAACAATGTACCCAACACACTAGTCATAGGTGACTCTATAGTCAGGCACACTGATGTCCCACTCACCAGGCTAAACAAGGAGAAGGTTACTGTCAGCTGCCTGTCGGGTGCCAGGATCCGCCACATAACCCACACACTCAGGTCACTCCACAACAAGTACAAATATGACTCTGTCATTGTCCATGTTGGTGTGAATGACCTGAGATGTACCTCCCTGGATTACATGAAAAGAAACATGGAAGAGCTCTCCGATCTTGTAGCCCAGGTAGGTATGACCCTAGCCCTGTGTAGCATCCTGCCATCACCCAGAATTATACCGCAGTACAAGAATAAAATGATTGACTTCAACAATTGGATAAGCTTCTGGTGTCATTCTAAGGGGATCCAGTATCTGTCTGCCTAGGACAACATGGTCGACAGATCATGATGCTTTGCCAGAGATGGCCTGCACCTGTCACTCCTGGGATTCCAGATACTGGCTAAGGCTCTTGCTGCCCTTATAGTGCCTTTTTTAGGCAAGGTTCAAATGACAAATTCACCACCATAACAGGAACAGGCAAGAAAAAACTGAGGGTAATGCTACTGAATGCTAGAAGTCTAAACCTCAAAATGCACTCCCTCGAGAAACCCCTTAAAATGGAGAACATCAATATCTGTGCAGTGACTGAGACCTGGTTCAAGGGTCCAGAGACAACCCTTGCATTACCAGGCTATAACTCATACCACACTTTTCAGCCACCTAACCTGGACTGGAACACCAAAGGCAGAGGTGTGTCCATATTCATTAATGATAGCCACACCTCCAGGCTACTTGCTTAGCATAATGCATCCGAGGTTATCCAAGTACAACTAACTCTGGGCAAAACTGCAATCCAAATTGTAGCTTGCTACAGATCCCCCACCATGCACCAGGATTCCCACTCGTCTCTTCTTGATATACTGGAAAATATTAGAGTTCGAATAAACACCCTAATAATGGGCGATTTCAACTACCCCACCATTAACTGGGAAAACTACTCATGTACCAACTCCTTCGCTCAACGCTTTCTGGAATTCATAAATCCCAATGCCCTGGATCAACTTATCCACACCCCCACCAGGGGCAACAATATCCTAGACATAGTCATTACCAACATGAGTGACTGGTGTTCCACATCTGAATTCAACTCCTCATTGGTCAGATCCGACCATAAGCTAATCACTCTAGATATCCATATCCCACCCCCCATTAAGGAAATCACGGTAATAATTTCTCCAAAGCCAACTTCATGTTTCTTAAGACAGAAGTGTCGAACTTCATGACACCCATGCAGATAGACAATACAGTTACGACTGCTGAATCCTACTCAAATGCACTCTATAGGCACTTACACGAGTGCATGGATCGTGCTATCCCAAACAGAACCAATATGCTATCCTCCAAAAAAAGGAAGCCAAGCTGGTGGTCCCCTGCCATAAACAAACTCTACAACAGAAGTAAGAAACTGTTGCAAAAGAGAGTAAAATCTCATGAGTGGAGGAGTTCCCTGGTGAGCCACAGTAAGAAGCTGAGATCCCTTATAAGATCCTCCAAAGCTAGCTACGAAAACGAAATCACCACTGATTCTAAGGACAACCACAAAGCATTCTATAGCTATGTCAGGAATCTCAGTGGTAACACCCAGATCTGCTCTGAGTTACAGCACAACGGCATGAAAATTACACAACCAACTGATATTGCCAATGTCCTGGCAGATAGGTTTAGTGCTAACTTTACTCCCCTCTCACCCCCTAAAGGGCCCATATCTATACAGGAAGAATGCAGAATCCCTGTAATCACAGCTACGCAGGTAAAAGCTGCACTCTCTAAAGCCAAAAACACAGCATCCATGAGATCGGACAACATCCCAGGCTGCATTTTGCATGAACTTCAGAACAAACTGGCTTCCCACCTAAGCACCATGTTCAATCATAGTTTCACACCACTGAATGGCACACAGCAACAGTTATCCCACTCCACAAAGGGGGAGCCAACACTGATCCCCAGAACTATCACCCTATTAGCCTGACGAGCCTGGTCTGTTAGGCCATGGAACGTATCATCATGGAACTCATAAATAAAGACATTGATAACCTCAGAACTCTGGTCCCTACCCAGTTCAGGTTTATGAAAGGCAGATTAGGCCTTCTGAACCTGGTCGACTTCTTTGAGGCAGTCACCAAAGCTGTAGACGAGGATAAGGTGGTTCACACAGCCTATCCTGACCTCGCTAAGGCTTTTGACACCATCCCCCATTCTGGAATTATAGCTAAACTAGGTATAAATCCCTATGTCACAAGATGGGTTGCCAATTGCCTCTCTGACAGAACCCACACTGTAAAAGTTGCAGACTCCAAATCTGACTTCAAACTAGTGACAAGTGGAGTACTACAGGGTTCAGCCCTAGGACCTCTCCTGTTTGGGATCTACTTCTCTGAAGTACAGGCTAACACATAAGGCCTTTGGCTAATGAAGTTCACAGATGACTGCAAACTAGGAGCCATAGTTGAGTCCCCAAATGATGTGGATATCCTACAGAAGGGCCTCACTGTGACAGATGCCTGGTGTCAGAGCCATGGCCTTAAGCTCAATGCCAAAAAGTGCATTGTCATCCCCTTTGGTAAAAACTCTGTACCCATGAACTACCACATAGGCGGCAGTCTACTTAATGCTGAATGTGTGATAATAGACCTGGGGACCCAGCTGGACAGTAGTCTCTCCTTTGATAATCACATCGCCACAGTAGTCAGGAAATCCTTCTATGTGGCACACCTCATCACAAAAGGGTTCTCATCTAGGAAAAAAGAGGTCATAGTTCCCCTCTACTTGACACTCATTAGACCCATTATAGAGTATAATGCCCCTTTTGGAATTTACCTCACAAGACATCTGCAGCAGTTGGAAAGGCCACAGAAGTACCTCACAAAGAGGATTACTGGCCTCAAACAGATGCCCTACACTGACCATCTCAAAAAACCCCAGCTTTACTTCGTAGCATATCGCCAACTCCATGGTGATCTCTGCCTAACATATAAAGCTATGTCAAACCCAGAACTGTTGGACAGGCTTCACCTAAAGAAATCCCAATCCCTCTGAGCTGCATGCTCTAGGGACCTAAACCTTGTCACCACAATAAACAAGACATGCTGGAGGGATAGATTCCTGTCCCAGAGACTTCCCATACTCTGGAACAAGCTACCCATCTATGTCAAGCAAAGTTCCTCATTAGCAGTCTTCAAGAAAAATCTTGATAAGTGGATGGGAAATAGGAAATACACCCCAGGGATCACTTCAATGTCTCTGCTCAACAGGAACACAGGAAAATAACTTTCTTGGGTGGTGTAAGCCATGGAGCCTTGTTGGCTAGGCTTACTTAAGCCCTTGGGCCGATAGCCTAGTGCCTACCTATAAACCCATGAACCTATAATGTCCATCCTCACAGAATTAATACTCATGACTACAAATCACCATTGGCTCAAACATCACAAGGTTTACTGCACTGTTTCTTGTTCCTTGCACGCATTAGGTCTGTGTCATGTTCTGTCCAGCTGTCTGTTTTATTCCCTCCTTAAAGCTAGCTGTGTGCTTTAATGTCAGTCTTCACAATGCCTGCACCTATTTTTCTACTTCACTATTATCTTATCCGCTATCAGACATTGCACAGCATTTGCTGTTATTTCATAGCTGCCTATATCTTCCTCCTTATTACTAATATTATGAAAGTGCCTGTCTAAGGTTTGTTTGCACATACATCAAATTCTGTATGGCTCTGTTTATGTCTAGCTAACTGTTTCTATCTCCTGTCGCCTTCTACTTAACTGTACATGCTTGGTGTTGCACTAACCTCCAGAGCCCTTGCACTTTAGTCAATATCCCTTGTGTCTCTTGTAGGTAAGATTGTATTTTAGATAAACTAAACGAGTTATCTGTTTGCATTTTGAATCCCTGTGCCTTGTGTATTGGTATCAGGCCCCTGTATTTGCTCCATATATTTTAGATGGTATAACCTTAGATGGTAAGTAACTTATTTGCAGCAGTGTGACTGTAATCCCTGCGAATCACTCACGGACATATTCCCAGTTGCTTTTGTATACTTACACAGAACACAGTGCAGATCTTTTTACTTGTTTCTACAACAGTTACTTCTCCAACACTTCTTATTTCTGTGTCATTGAGCTGGTTCGGCCACATGAACTGGCTCAGCACCTTGGGGAGGGGGATGTTTTGCAAGAAGTAGTAGACAGTGTGGTAAGAGGACAGTGCCACTAGCTGGGCAGCAGAAAGGTAAATTCAGGGGCTCAAATAGGCACAAAAGTCTCTTTTAAAGTAAAAGATCTTAAAAGATCTGTATGTGTGGGTCTAGCTAGGCTGGGAACAGAGGCCCTGGCAGAGATTAAGTTCCAGGATAAAACTACTTGAACTCAATAGATGCCACAACCCCTGGAGGTGGATAATGGCAGCAGGGGATCTTAGGCTAATGCATGTCTGACAGGTGAACTCCTGGAGGTAGGTTCAATTCTAGACAAAGAAGGGATAGGAAAGTTGCCAATAGGAAGCTCTGTGTAAATGAAAGCTACCCATTATCAGCCAGAAGAGCTCCAATTATTAGTACCATCGCAATCAGGCAGACAAACCAGTCTACAAATAGACCTGTACTTGCCATGTTAAGTCCTCCCTTGGCTGTGCTAAACAGCTCACACTATGTTTATGTGCAATTTGCAAGCCTTACCACTGCTTTTAAATATTTTGAGAGACTTTACACAGACAGGCTGCAATGAACTACAGAAACAGCTAAGTAAAAACAGGAAGGTAAGGAGGAAGACAACACTGAATAAATAAATAAAATCTCTCAGACTGACTTTAAGAGTCAACTCCATGAGTTACAGACAAGTTAGTACCTGCACTGGTAACAGAACCTAAGAGACAGACTACGTTAGCAAAAAAAAAGGATCAATCAGAGCATTAACTGATTTTTTTTTCTAGTGTACAATAGAAAACAATGAATTGTGAGTTAAATAAGTACATGAAAACAGGAGGTAGGAAAGGTGGACTTGTAAGGGTAGGATCAGGACTTCTGTCATGCTTCATGATGAGAACAATGAACTTGGCAGTATGGACAATGAAAGAAGAAGCTGGGAGGGAAAACAACAGTGTCCCAAAGATGACAGAAGCTTTGGTGACTTGTTGATTTTTTTTGGAGCTATCACTGCCTGCAGCTACCATGCCAAAGAAGCTAAAAATTAGGGATTGTGGTAGAAAGGAGCCTTTAGAAAAGAAATCATCATCATAATCATCAAACCCTTTTTTCTTATTTTCTACATGGGGTGGGGGTGTCATGTCACTTGTTGCTATCTCTCCCTGTTCAATGCCACTCTCCTACCTTCTTCTACACTCATGTTGGACTGTTGAAGGTCTTGTCTCACAAAATCCATCCACCTCTGTGCTAGCCCTCATTTGCTCTTGCCTTCTTCCTGTCTGTACCAAATCTTCTCCTCCAGATTGTTTTCTGCTTTCCTGCACATGTGGCTGAACTGCCATAATCTGTTCTCTTTAACCTTTTCTACAACTGGAGTTACATTGGCTTCTGCTCTTATGTCCTCACTCCTTCATCTGTCCCACAATGTGCATCCTACCACCTGCATCAGGTACTTCATCCCCATCACCTCTAGCTTCCTCAACTGCTCTGCCTTTACTGCCCATGTAGTAGTAATGGTCACACCACTGTCTTGTACACCTTATTTTTAAGCTTCTTTGGCATTCTTCTATCATACACTACACCTGACACTCTGTGTCAGTTAACTGCTTCTCTGATTCTAGCTTTCACTTCCTCATTCAGACTTCCCTTCTCCTCAATCAACCCTCTCAGATACTTGAAGCTGTTAACCTGTTGCCCTTCTATCTCAGTTCTTAGCTTCTTCTGTTTCCTTCTTTTGTTGCATTACAGCTGTCTTATTTGTACTCAGTTTCATCCTGCGTGCCTTCAGTTTTGTATTCCATTCTCCTACCCTTTGCTGAAGTTCAGAGCCTGCCTGTAATGCCACATTGTCTGCATTCAGAAACTTTGTTGCTCTGTCTCCTCTGACCTGTTTACTAATTTAGTCCATCACTAGTATGAACAGCAGTGGACTCAGAGCTGAACCCTGATGTACACCCACTTCCACTGGGAACCCCTATGTAAGACCGAACACTGTTTGTACTTGAGTCATTGGGTTCTTGTACACAGTTTGCCGTAGCTCTACCAATGTATCTGGGACTTCAAACCACAGCAAGACTGCCCAAATCAGCTTTCTTGGGACTTTGTCATATGCCTTTTCCATGTCTAGGAATGCCCAGTTGTATTCTTTCCTCATTTCTAGTTTCTTCCCAAGTATCTGTTTCAGTGCAAAGATCGGATCAGTTGTACTGCTTCCTGATCTGAATCCAAACTGTTCATTTCCCATCTTATTTTTTATTACTCTGTGTATTTGTTTATCAGTCACCCTCTCCAGAACTTTCATGCAGTGTGACAGTTGTTTGATACCACTATACTATCCACAGTTGTGAATGTCCCCTTTGGTCTTGTACACTGACACTAGTATGCTTATTCTCCAGTCATGTGGGATACTTCTTTCTCTCCATACTGTCATGAGTACCATCAGGAGTCATTTCTGTCCTTTCACCCAATGTCTTATTTGCTGTGACCTCATCTGAGCCTGCTGCTTTCTCTGACTTCATCTTCCTTAGTGCTGTGCTTATGTCTTCTGTGGTGGGCTCCTCCTCTTCTCTCACCATAGGCTGTGTCTCGGGTAGTACAGCTTCTCTGTTTTTTTTTTTTTTCATTCAGAAGCTGCTGGAAGCACTCCTTCCATCTGCCTTTGATGTCCTGTGAACTCGTGAGCAGGTTGTTGCTGGCATCCCTTATGAAGGGTGTCTCACTATCTTCTTTATCTCTCTGTCTTTGCCTTGCAACTTGATAGAGTTTATTTGTGCCATCCACTGAGACACTTTCCAGAAGTCAGGAGAGTGCCTCTGATGCCTTTTTCTTTGCTATTGCAACTAATATCTTAGCCTCTTTGTTAGGCAACCAGTATTTCTTCCTAGTCTGGTCTGTCTTTTTTATTTACCACTTTTTCCTGCACTCCTTCTTTCTTTCTTTTGATGACTTCATGGACCTCTGCCTTCCACCACCAGCTTTCCTTATGTACCTTATTTCCATACCTGGCTCAACCACGTATCTGTTCCATAACCCTTACACATGCTGTTTTGAGGCACTGCAATTCTTCAACTCCACCTACTTTCTCTTCTTCTTCTTGAGGTGATAGAGCCCTGAGTAATTCTTTGAACTG